>NW_017724861.1:0-454 GCF_001865875.1 Lupinus angustifolius | reverse complement strand
TGATAACAATGCTTTGGACGCTATCACTGTTGCCTATTCTGCTCAAGGAAGAGGTAAAGGCAGAGACATGAGACAAGTTCAATGTTATTCATGTAAGCAATTTGGACATATTGCTAAGCACTGTTCCAAGAAATTTTGCAACTATTGTAAGCAGCACTGTCATATCATTACGGAATGTCCGACAAGACCAAATCAGCGACGAGTGTAGGCCTTTACTGCTGTTCCTGGACAGCCCTCCACAGCAGCACCTTCTGCAGTCTCTACTGTTGCTGTTCCGACTCCTGAAATGGTGCAGCAAATTGTAATCTCAGCACTCTCTGCCTTAGGTATTCAGGGTAAGCCCAATCATAACTCTACCCCCTGGTTTGTTGATTCTGGGGCCTCAAATCATATGACTGGTTCCCCAAACTATTTACACAATGTTCAATCCTACACGGGAACACAAACCATTCAA
>NW_017724860.1:0-890 GCF_001865875.1 Lupinus angustifolius | reverse complement strand
TCCTCATCCTCATCCTCATCCTCATCCTATCCTCTTCCTCAGCCGTAAACTCATCCCGATCCTCTCCTCATCCTCATCCTCATCCTCATCCTTATCCTGATTCTCGTCCTCCTCCTATCCTCATCGTTTTCTTCATCCTCTTGGTCATCCTCATTATCATTCTATCCTCATCCTCATTCTCGTCCTCATCCTCTCCTCATCCTCTTCCTCATCCTCATCCTCATCCTTATCCTCATCCTCATCCTCATCCTTATCCTCATCCTCATCCTCATCCTTATCCTCATCCTCATCCTCATCCTTATCCTCATCCTCATCCTCATCCTTATCCTCATCCTCATCCTCATCCTTATCCTCATCCTCATCCTCATCCTTATCCTCATCCTCATCCTCATCCTTATCCTCATCCTCATCCTCATCCTTATCCTCATCCTCATCCTCATCCTTATCCTCATCCTCATCCTCATCCTTATCCTCATCCTCATCCTCATCCTTATCCTCATCCTCATCCTCATCCTTATCCTCATCCTCATCCTCATCCTTATCCTCATCCTCATCCTCATCCTTATCCTCATCCTCATCCTCATCCTTATCCTCATCCTCATCCTCATCCTTATCCTCATCCTCATCCTCATCCTTATCCTCATCCTCATCCTCATCCTTATCCTCATCCTCATCCTCATCCTTATCCTCATCCTCATCCTCATCCTTATCCTCATCCTCATCCTCATCCTTATCCTCATCCTCATCCTCATCCTTATCCTCATCCTCATCCTCATCCTTATCCTCATCCTCATCCTCATCCTTATCCTCATCCTCATCCTCATCCTTATCCTCATCCTCATCCTCATCCTTATCCTCGTCCTCATCCAATCCCTCATCCTCAACCTCAT
>NW_017724859.1:0-2803 GCF_001865875.1 Lupinus angustifolius | reverse complement strand
TCCTCACCCACATCCTATCCTCATCCTCATTCTCGTCATAATCCTATCCTCATCCTATCCTCATCCTCATCCTCATCCTCATTCTTGTCCTCGACCTATCCTCAACCTCATCCTCATTTTCTTCCTCATCCTCATCCTCATCCTCCTCCTCCTCATCCTAATTCTATCCTCTTTCTCATACTCGTCCTCATCCTTTCCTCTTCATCATCCTCATCCTCATCCTCATCCTCATCCTCCTCCTCCTCTTCATTTTATCCTCATTCTCATCCTCCTCCTATCCTCACTATCATCCTCATCCTCATCCTGATCCTCTTCCTCATTCTCTTCCTCATCATCTTCCTCCTCCTCATCCTATCCTCATCCTCATCCTCTTCCTCATCCTATCCTTATCCTCATCCTCTTCCTCTTCCACATTCTCATCCTCGTCCTATCCTCATTCTCGTCCTCCTCCTCCTCCTCATCGTCCTCTTTATCCTATCCTCATTCTCATCCTCCACCTATCCTCACCCTCATCCGCATCCTCATCCTCATCCTCATTCTCATCCACATTATCGTCCTCCTCTTATCCTCATCCTCGTCCTCATCCTATCCTCATCCTCATCCTCATTCTCGTCCTCCTCTTATCCTCATCCTCGTCCTCATCCTATCCTCATCCTCATCCTCATTCTCGTCCTCCTCTTATCCTCATCCTCGTCCTCATCCTATCCTCATCCTCATCCTCATTCTCGTCCTCCTCTTATCCTCATCCTCGTCCTCATCCTATCCTCATCCTCATCCTCATTCTCGTCCTCCTCTTATCCTCATCCTCGTCCTCATCCTATCCTCATCCTCATCCTCATTCTCGTCCTCCTCTTATCCTCATCCTCGTCCTCATCCTATCCTCATCCTCATCCTCATTCTTATCCTATCATCATCCTTATCCTATCCTCTTCCTTATCCTTATCCTCTTCCTCTTCCTCATCCTCATCCTCATTCTTATCCTATCATCATCCTTATCCTATCCTCTTCCTTATCCTCTTCCACTTCCTCATCCTCGTCCTCATCCTATCCTCATCGTCAGCCTCATCCCGATCCTATTCTCATCCTCATCCTCATCCTCTTCCTCGTCCTCATCCTATCCTCATCGTCAGCCTCATCCCGATCCTATTCTCATCCTCATCCTCATCCTCTTCCTCGTCCTCATCCTATCCTCATCGTCAGCCTCATCCCGATCCTATTCTCATCCTCATCCTCATCCTCTTCCTCGTCCTCATCCTATCCTCATCGTCAGCCTCATCCCGATCCTATTCTCATCCTCATCCTCATCCTCTTCCTCGTCCTCATCCTATCCTCATCGTCAGCCTCATCCCGATCCTATTCTCATCCTCATCCTCATCCTCTTCCTCGTCCTCATCCTATCCTCATCGTCAGCCTCATCCCGATCCTATTCTCATCCTCATCCTCATCCTCTTCCTCGTCCTCATCCTATCCTCATCGTCAGCCTCATCCCGATCCTATTCTCATCCTCATCCTCATCCTCTTCCTCGTCCTCATCCTATCCTCATCGTCAGCCTCATCCCGATCCTATTCTCATCCTCATCCTCATCCTCTTCCTCGTCCTCATCCTATCCTCATCGTCAGCCTCATCCCGATCCTATTCTCATCCTCATCCTCATCCTCTTCCTCGTCCTCATCCTATCCTCATCGTCAGCCTCATCCCGATCCTATTCTCATCCTCATCCTCATCCTCTTCCTCGTCCTCATCCTATCCTCATCGTCAGCCTCATCCCGATCCTATTCTCATCCTCATCCTCATCCTCTTCCTCGTCCTCATCCTATCCTCATCGTCAGCCTCATCCCGATCCTATTCTCATCCTCATCCTCATCCTCTTCCTCGTCCTCATCCTATCCTCATCGTCAGCCTCATCCCGATCCTATTCTCATCCTCATCCTCATCCTCTTCCTCGTCCTCATCCTATCCTCATCGTCAGCCTCATCCCGATCCTATTCTCATCCTCATCCTCATCCTCTTCCTCGTCCTCATCCTATCCTCATCGTCAGCCTCATCCCGATCCTATTCTCATCCTCATCCTCATCCTCTTCCTCGTCCTCATCCTATCCTCATCGTCAGCCTCATCCCGATCCTATTCTCATCCTCATCCTCATCCTCTTCCTCGTCCTCATCCTATCCTCATCGTCAGCCTCATCCCGATCCTATTCTCATCCTCATCCTCATCCTCTTCCTCGTCCTCATCCTATCCTCATCGTCAGCCTCATCCCGATCCTATTCTCATCCTCATCCTCATCCTCTTCCTCGTCCTCATCCTATCCTCATCGTCAGCCTCATCCCGATCCTATTCTCATCCTCATCCTCATCCTCTTCCTCGTCCTCATCCTATCCTCATCGTCAGCCTCATCCCGATCCTATTCTCATCCTCATCCTCATCCTCTTCCTCGTCCTCATCCTATCCTCATCGTCAGCCTCATCCCGATCCTATTCTCATCCTCATCCTCATCCTCTTCCTCGTCCTCATCCTATCCTCATCGTCAGCCTCATCCCGATCCTATTCTCATCCTCATCCTCATCCTCTTCCTCGTCCTCATCCTATCCTCATCGTCAGCCTCATCCCGATCCTATTCTCATCCTCATCCTCATCCTCTTCCTCGTCCTCATCCTATCCTCATCCTCATCCTCCTCCTCTTCCACATTCTCATCCTCATCCTATCCTCATCCTCATTCTCGTATCCTCATCCTATCCTCATCGTCAGCCTCATCCCGATCCTATTCTCATCCTCATCCTCATTCTCTTCCTCCTCCTATCCT
>NW_017724858.1:0-3858 GCF_001865875.1 Lupinus angustifolius | reverse complement strand
ATCCTACTCCCCATCCTCCTCCTATCCTCATCCTCATCCTCCTCCTATCCTCATCCTCCTCCTCATCCTCCTCCTCATCCTCCTCCTCATCCTCCTCCTCATCCTCCTCCTCATCCTCCTCCTCATCCTCCTCCTCATCCTCCTCCTCATCCTCCTCCTCATCCTCCTCCTCATCCTCCTCCTCATCCTCCTCCTCATCCTCCTCCTCATCCTCCTCCTCATCCTCCTCCTCATCCTCCTCCTCATCCTCCTCCTCATCCTCCTCCTCATCCTCCTCCTCATCCTCCTCCTCATCCTCCTCCTCATCCTCCTCCTCATCCTCCTCCTCATCCTCCTCCTCATCCTCCTCCTCATCCTCCTCCTCATCCTCCTCCTCATCCTCCTCCTCATCCTCCTCCTCATCCTCCTCCTCATCCTCCTCCTCATCCTCCTCCTCATCCTCCTCCTCATCCTCCTCCTCATCCTCCTCCTCATCCTCCTCCTCATCCTCCTCCTCATCCTCCTCCTCATCCTCCTCCTCATCCTCCTCCTCATCCTCCTCCTCATCCTCCTCCTCATCCTCCTCCTCATCCTCCTCCTCATCCTCCTCCTCATCCTCCTCCTCATCCTCCTCCTCATCCTCCTCCTCATCCTCCTCCTCATCCTCCTCCTCATCCTCCTCCTCATCCTCCTCCTCATCCTCCTCCTCATCCTCCTCCTCATCCTCCTCCTCATCCTCCTCCTCATCCTCCTCCTCATCCTCCTCCTCATCCTCCTCCTCATCCTCCTCCTCATCCTCCTCCTCATCCTCCTCCTCATCCTCCTCCTCATCCTCCTCCTCATCCTCCTCCTCATCCTCCTCCTCATCCTCCTCCTCATCCTCCTCCTCATCCTCCTCCTCATCCTCCTCCTCATCCTCCTCCTCATCCTCCTCCTCATCCTCCTCCTCATCCTCCTCCTCATCCTCCTCCTCATCCTCCTCCTCATCCTCCTCCTCATCCTCCTCCTCATCCTCCTCCTCATCCTCCTCCTCATCCTCCTCCTCATCCTCCTCCTCATCCTCCTCCTCATCCTCCTCCTCATCCTCCTCCTCATCCTCCTCCTCATCCTCCTCCTCATCCTCCTCCTCATCCTCCTCCTCATCCTCCTCCTCATCCTCCTCCTCATCCTCCTCCTCATCCTCCTCCTCATCCTCCTCCTCATCCTCCTCCTCATCCTCCTCCTCATCCTCCTCCTCATCCTCCTCCTCATCCTCCTCCTCATCCTCCTCCTCATCCTCCTCCTCATCCTCCTCCTCATCCTCCTCCTCATCCTCCTCCTCATCCTCCTCCTCATCCTCCTCCTCATCCTCCTCCTCATCCTCCTCCTCATCCTCCTCCTCATCCTCCTCCTCATCCTCCTCCTCATCCTCCTCCTCATCCTCCTCCTCATCCTCCTCCTCATCCTCCTCCTCATCCTCCTCCTCATCCTCCTCCTCATCCTCCTCCTCATCCTCCTCCTCATCCTCCTCCTCATCCTCCTCCTCATCCTCCTCCTCATCCTCCTCCTCATCCTCCTCCTCATCCTCCTCCTCATCCTCCTCCTCATCCTCCTCCTCATCCTCCTCCTCATCCTCCTCCTCATCCTCCTCCTCATCCTCCTCCTCATCCTCCTCCTCATCCTCCTCCTCATCCTCCTCCTCATCCTCCTCCTCATCCTCCTCCTCATCCTCCTCCTCATCCTCCTCCTCATCCTCCTCCTCATCCTCCTCCTCATCCTCCTCCTCATCCTCCTCCTCATCCTCCTCCTCATCCTCCTCCTCATCCTCCTCCTCATCCTCCTCCTCATCCTCCTCCTCATCCTCCTCCTCATCCTCCTCCTCATCCTCCTCCTCATCCTCCTCCTCATCCTCCTCCTCATCCTCCTCCTCATCCTCCTCCTCATCCTCCTCCTCATCCTCCTCCTCATCCTCCTCCTCATCCTCCTCCTCATCCTCCTCCTCATCCTCCTCCTCATCCTCCTCCTCATCCTCCTCCTCATCCTCCTCCTCATCCTCCTCCTCATCCTCCTCCTCATCCTCCTCCTCATCCTCCTCCTCATCCTCCTCCTCATCCTCCTCCTCATCCTCCTCCTCATCCTCCTCCTCATCCTCCTCCTCATCCTCCTCCTCATCCTCCTCCTCATCCTCCTCCTCATCCTCCTCCTCATCCTCCTCCTCATCCTCCTCCTCATCCTCCTCCTCATCCTCCTCCTCATCCTCCTCCTCATCCTCCTCCTCATCCTCCTCCTCATCCTCCTCCTCATCCTCCTCCTCATCCTCCTCCTCATCCTCCTCCTCATCCTCCTCCTCATCCTCCTCCTCATCCTCCTCCTCATCCTCCTCCTCATCCTCCTCCTCATCCTCCTCCTCATCCTCCTCCTCATCCTCCTCCTCATCCTCCTCCTCATCCTCCTCCTCATCCTCCTCCTCATCCTCCTCCTCATCCTCCTCCTCATCCTCCTCCTCATCCTCCTCCTCATCCTCCTCCTCATCCTCCTCCTCATCCTCCTCCTCATCCTCCTCCTCATCCTCCTCCTCATCCTCCTCCTCATCCTCCTCCTCATCCTCCTCCTCATCCTCCTCCTCATCCTCCTCCTCATCCTCCTCCTCATCCTCCTCCTCATCCTCCTCCTCATCCTCCTCCTCATCCTCCTCCTCATCCTCCTCCTCATCCTCCTCCTCATCCTCCTCCTCATCCTCCTCCTCATCCTCCTCCTCATCCTCCTCCTCATCCTCCTCCTCATCCTCCTCCTCATCCTCCTCCTCATCCTCCTCCTCATCCTCCTCCTCATCCTCCTCCTCATCCTCCTCCTCATCCTCCTCCTCATCCTCCTCCTCATCCTCCTCCTCATCCTCCTCCTCATCCTCCTCCTCATCCTCCTCCTCATCCTCCTCCTCATCCTCCTCCTCATCCTCCTCCTCATCCTCCTCCTCATCCTCCTCCTCATCCTCCTCCTCATCCTCCTCCTCATCCTCCTCCTCATCCTCCTCCTCATCCTCCTCCTCATCCTCCTCCTCATCCTCCTCCTCATCCTCCTCCTCATCCTCCTCCTCATCCTCCTCCTCATCCTCCTCCTCATCCTCCTCCTCATCCTCCTCCTCATCCTCCTCCTCATCCTCCTCCTCATCCTCCTCCTCATCCTCCTCCTCATCCTCCTCCTCATCCTCCTCCTCATCCTCCTCCTCATCCTCCTCCTCATCCTCCTCCTCATCCTCCTCCTCATCCTCCTCCTCATCCTCCTCCTCATCCTCCTCCTCATCCTCCTCCTCATCCTCCTCCTCATCCTCCTCCTCATCCTCCTCCTCATCCTCCTCCTCATCCTCCTCCTCATCCTCCTCCTCATCCTCCTCCTCATCCTCCTCCTCATCCTCCTCCTCATCCTCCTCCTCATCCTCCTCCTCATCCTCCTCCTCATCCTCCTCCTCATCCTCCTCCTCATCCTCCTCCTCATCCTCCTCCTCATCCTCCTCCTCATCCTCCTCCTCATCCTCCTCCTCATCCTCCTCCTCATCCTCCTCCTCATCCTCCTCCTCATCCTCCTCCTCATCCTCCTCCTCATCCTCCTCCTCATCCTCCTCCTCATCCTCCTCCTCATCCTCCTCCTCATCCTCCTCCTCATCCTCCTCCTCATCCTCCTCCTCATCCTCCTCCTCATCCTCCTCCTCATCCTCCTCCTCATCCTCCTCCTCATCCTCCTCCTCATCCTCCTCCTCATCCTCCTCCTCATCCTCCTCCTCATCCTATCCTTATCCTCATCCACATTCTTATCCTCATCCTATCCTCCTCCACTTCCTCATCCTCATTCTACTCCTCATCCTGTCCTCATCGTCATTCTCGTCCTCATCCTATCCTCATCCTC
>NW_017724857.1:0-953 GCF_001865875.1 Lupinus angustifolius | reverse complement strand
CATCTATCCTCCTCCTCATCCTCATCCTATCCTCATTCTCATTCTCATTCTCGTCCCACCGTCATCCTCATTCTCGTCCTCATCATATCCTCATCCTCTTCATCATCCTAATCCTCATCCTCATCCTATCCTCTTCTTCATCCTCATCCTCATCCTAATCTACTTCCTCATCCTCATGCTATTCTCATCCTCATCCCATCCTCATCCTCATCCTATCCTCATCCTCATTCTCGTCCTCATCCTATCCTCTTCCTCATCCCATCATATCCTCCTCCTCATTCTTGTCCTCATCCTATCCTCGTCCTCTTCCTCATCCTCATCCTAACCTTATCCTCATCCCCATTCTCATCCTCATCCTATCCTCGTCCACTTCCCCATCCTCATTCTACTCGTCATCCTATCCTCATCCTCATCCTCTTCCTCTTCCTCATCCTATCCTGATCCTCATCCTCATTCTCGTCATCATCCTATCCTCGTCCTCATCCTCATCCTCATCCTATCCTTATCCTCATCCACATTCTCATCCTCATCCTATCTTCAACCTCATCCTCTTCCTCAACCTCATTCTACTCCTTATCCTATCCTCATCCTCATTCCCGTCCTCATCCTATCCTCATCCTCATCCTCATGCTCTTCCTCATCCTCGTCCTTAGTCTCGGCCTCATCCTATCCTCATCTTCATCCTCATCCTCTTCCACATTCTAATCCTATACTCATTCTCATGGTTGTCCTCACCCTATCCTCTACGTCATCCTCATCCTCATTCTCATCCTATCCTCATCCTCATTCTCGTCCTCATCATCATCCTATCCTCATCATCCTCCTCATCCACATCCTATCCTCATCCTCATTCTCGTCCTAATCATATCCTTATCCTCCTCCTCATCTTGTCCTCATCCTATCCTCATTCTCATTCTCCTCCACATCCTATCCTCATCCTCACCCTCATCCTC
>NW_017724856.1:0-689 GCF_001865875.1 Lupinus angustifolius | reverse complement strand
TCCTCATCCTCATCCTCATCCTCATCCTATCCTCATCCTCATCCTTATCCTCATCCTCTCCTTATCCTCATTCTCATCCTCATCCTCGTCCTCTTCCTCATCCTCATCCTAATCTACTTCCTCATCCTCATCCTATCCTCATCCTCGTTCTCATCCAATCCTCATCCTCATTCTCATCCTCATCCTATCCTCATCCTCCTCCTCATCATGTCCTTGTCGTCATCCTATCCTCATCCTCTTCCTCCTCCTCATCCTATCCTTATCCTCATCCTTATTCTCGTCCTCATCCTATCCTCGTCCTCTTCCTCATCATCATCCTATCCTCATCCGCATCCTCTTCCACATTCTTATCCTCGTCCTCATTCTACTCCTTATCCTATCCTCATCCTCAACCTCATCCTATCCTCATTCCCGTTCTCGTCCTCATCCTATCCTCCTCCTTATCCTCATCCTCTTCCTCATCCTCATCCTATCCTCATCCTCATTTTCGTCTTCATCCTATCCTCATGCTCGTCCTCATCGACATCCTATCCTCATCCTCACTCTCGTCCTAATCCTATCCTCTTCCTCCTCCTCATTCTCATCCTCATACTCATCCTCGTCCTCATCCTATCCTCATCATCGTCCTCATCCTCTTGCTCATCCTCATCCTCATCCTCATCCTCATCCTCATCCTCATCCTCATCCTC
>NW_017724855.1:0-232 GCF_001865875.1 Lupinus angustifolius | reverse complement strand
CATTCTCGTCCTAATCCTATCCTCTTCCTCCTCCTCATCCTCGTCGTTATCCTATCCTCATCCTCGTCCTCATTCTCTTTCTCATCCTCATCCTCCTCCTTATCCTCTTCCTCATCTTCATCCTCATCATATCCTCATCCTATTCTCATTCTCATCCTCATCCTATCTTATCCTCATCCTCGTCCTCAACCACATCGCCTCATCCTCATTCTCGTCCTCATCCTCATCCTAT
>NW_017724854.1:0-288 GCF_001865875.1 Lupinus angustifolius | reverse complement strand
CTCGTCCTAATCCTATCCTCATCCTCATCCTCATCCTCGTCCTCATCCTATCCTCATCCTATTCTCATCCTCATCCTCTTCCTCATCCCATCCTTATCCTCATCCGCATCCTCATTCTATTCCACATTCTAATCCTCATCCTCATCCGCATCCTCATTCTCGTCCTCATCCTATCCTCATCCTCATCCCATCCTTATCCTCATCCGCATCCTCATCCTATTCCACATTCTAATCCTCATCCTCATCTGCATCCTCATTCTCGTCCTCATCCTATCCTCCTCCTCATCC
>NW_017724853.1:0-684 GCF_001865875.1 Lupinus angustifolius | reverse complement strand
TTCTCATCCTCATCCTATCCTCATGCTCATTCCCGTCCTCATCCTGTCCACTTCCTACTCCTCATCCTCATCCTCCTCCAATCCTCATCCTCATCCTCATCATAATCCTCATCCTCATCCTCATCATAATCCTCATCCTCATCCTGATCCTATCCTCATCCTCATCCTCATTCTCGTCCTCCTCTTATCGTTATCCTCGTCCTCATCCTCTTGCCTATCCTCATTCTCATCCTATCCTCATCCTCAATCTCGTCCTCCTCTTATCCTCATCCTCATCCACATTGTCATCCTCATCCTATCCTCATCCTCATCCTCGTCCTCGTCCTCATCCTATCCTCATCGTCAACCTCATTCTCGTCCTCATCCTCATCCTCATCCTATCCTCATTCTCGTTCTCGTCCTTATCCTATCCTCATCCTCATGATCGTCCTATTCCTATCCTCATAGTCTTCCTCATCCTCTTCCTCGTCCTCATCCTATCCTCATCATCATGCTAATCCATATCCTCATCCTCATCCTATCCTCATCCTCATTCTCGTCATCATCCTATCCTCATCCTCCTCCTCATCCTCATTCTCATCCTCATACTATCCTCATCATCATCCTCATCCTCATCCTCATCCACATCCTCATCCTCATCCTATCCTCATCCTCGTCTTCATCCTATCCTCATACTCATTCTCG
>NW_017724852.1:0-1349 GCF_001865875.1 Lupinus angustifolius | reverse complement strand
TCATCGTCATTCTCGTCCTCATCCTATCCTCGTCCTCATCCTCATCCTCATCCTCTTCCTCATCCTCATCCTCATCCTATCCTTATCTTCATCATATACTCATCCTCATCGTATCCTCATCGTCATCCTCATTCTCGTCCTCATCCTCTTCCTCATCCTCATCCTCGTCCGCATCCTATCCTCATCCGCATCCTCATCCTCATCCTCGTCCGCATCCTATCCTCATCCGCATCCTCATCCTCATCCTCGTCCGCATCCTATCCTCATCCGCATCCTCATCCTCATCCTCGTCCGCATCCTATCCTCATCCGCATCCTCATCCTCATCCTCGTCCGCATCCTATCCTCATCCGCATCCTCATCCTCATCCTCGTCCGCATCCTATCCTCATCCGCATCCTCATCCTCATCCTCGTCCGCATCCTATCCTCATCCGCATCCTCATCCTCATCCTCGTCCGCATCCTATCCTCATCCGCATCCTCATCCTCATCCTCGTCCGCATCCTATCCTCATCCGCATCCTCATCCTCATCCTCGTCCTCATCCTCCTCCTCATCATATCCTCATACTCATTCTCGTCCTCATCCTCATCCTATCCCCATTATCGGCCTCATCATATCCTCGTCCTCTTCCTCATTCTCTACCTCATCCTCGTCCTCCTTCTCATCCTATCACGATCCTCATCCTCATTCTCGTCCTCATCCTCTTCCTCATCCTATCATAATTCTCTTTCTCGTGCTCAGCCTATCCTTTTCCTCACGCTCATACTCATCCTGTTCCTCATCCTCATCCTCCTCCTCAACTTATCCTCATCCGCATCCTCATCCTCATTCTACTCCTCATCATATCCTCTTCCTCATCCTCACCCTATCCTCATCCTATCATAATTCTCTTTCTCGTCCTCAGCCTATCCTTTTCCTCACGCTCATACTCATCCTGTTCCTCATCCTCATCCTCCTCCTCAACTTATCCTCATCCGCATCCTCATCCTCATTCTACTCCTCATCATACCCTCTTCCTCATCCTCACCCTATCCTCATTCTCATTCTCGTCCTCAACCTATCCTTCTCTTTATCCTCATCCTCATCCTTATCTTGTCCTTATCCTCATCCTACCCTCTTGCTTATCTTAATCCTTTTCCTCATCCTCGTCCTCCTCCTATCCTCATCCCCATCCTCATCCTCATCCTCATCCTCATCCACAACCTAGCCTCATCCTCATCCTCTTCCTATCCTCATCCTCGTCCTCATGCTCATCCTCCTCCTATCCTCATCCTCGTCCTCATTCTCATCCTATACTTATCCTCATCCTCATCCTCATCCTCATTCCTCATCCTCATCCTCATTCTCG
>NW_017724851.1:0-293 GCF_001865875.1 Lupinus angustifolius | reverse complement strand
CATCCTCATCCTCATCCTCATCCTCATCCTCATCCTCATCCTCATCCTCATCCTCATCCTTATCCTCATCCTCATCCTATCCTTATCCTCATCATCATCCAGTTTCTCATCCTCATCCACTTCCTCATCCACTTCCTCGCCCTCATCTTATCCTCATCCTCGTCCTCATCCACATCCTATCCTCATCCTCATTCTCGTCCTCATCCTATCCTCATCCTCCTCCCCATCCTCATCCTCAAGCTCGTCCTCATCATCATCCTCATCCTCATCCTAATCCTCATCCTCATCCTATC
>NW_017724850.1:0-414 GCF_001865875.1 Lupinus angustifolius | reverse complement strand
TCCTATCCTCATTCTCTTCCTCATCCCCATCCTCGTCCTCATCCTCATCCTCATCCTCATCCTTATCCGCATCCTCGTCCTCATCATGTCCTCATCCTCATGCTCATCCTCATTCTACCCTCATCCTACCCTCATCCTCTTCCTCATCCTCATCCTATCCTCATCCTCATCCTCCTCCTCATCATCATCCTTTTCTTCCTATCCTCATTCTCATCCTTCTGCTGTCCTCATCCTCATCCTATACTCATCCTCATCCTCATCCTCATCCTATCCTCCTCCTCATCCTCATCCTCATCCCGGTCCTATCCTCATCCTCATCCTATTCTCATCCTCATCCTCATGCTCGTCCTCATCGTATCCTTATCCTCATCCTCATCCTCTTGCTCATCCTCATCCACTTCCTCATCCTCGTCC
>NW_017724849.1:0-459 GCF_001865875.1 Lupinus angustifolius | reverse complement strand
TCCTCATCCTCATCCTAACCTCGTCCTCATCCTCATCCTCTTCCTCATCCTCATCCTCCTCCTCTTCATCATCCTCATCCTATCCTCATCAACATTCTCATCCTCATCCTCTTCCTCATCCTCATTCTACTCCTCATCCTATCCTCATCCTCATTCTCGTCCTCATCCTATCCTCATCCTCGTCCTAATCCTAAATCATATCCTCATTCTCGTCCTAATACTATACTCATCCTCATCCTCATCCTCATCCTATACTCATCCTCATTACTATCCTTATCCTCATCCACATTCTCATCCTCATCAAATTAGAGGAGGAGGATAGGATGAGCCTGAGGATGAGGATAGGATCAGGACGAGGATAGGATGAGGATGAGGATAGGATGAGGAATTGGAGGACCGGGATGAGGATGAGGATGAGGAGGAGGAGGAGGAGGATAGGATGAGGATGAGGATAGGATG
>NW_017724848.1:0-842 GCF_001865875.1 Lupinus angustifolius | reverse complement strand
CGTCCTCCTCTTATCCTCATCCTCGTACTCATCCTCTTCCGCATCCTCATCCTCATCCTCCTCCTCTTCCTTACTCTCATCCTCATCCAATCCTCATCCTCGTCCTATCCTCATCCTATGCTCATCCTATCCTCATCCTATCCTCATTCTCATTCTTGTCCTCATCCTATCCTCTTCCTCATCCTCATCCTCATCCTCATCCTCCTCCTACTCCTCCTCATCTTATCCTCATCCTCATCCTCTTCCACGTTCTCATCCCCATCCTATCCTCATCCTCATTCTCGAACTCATCCTATCCTCATCCTCATTTTCGAATTCATCCTATCATCATCCTCCTTCTACTCCACGTCCTATCCTCATCCTCATTATCGTCCTAATCAACATCCTATCCTCATCCTCATTATCGTCCTAATCCTATCCTCATCCTCATCCTTGTCCTCATCCTATCCTTATCCTCATTCTCATCCTCATCCTATCCTCATCCTCATCCCCTTCCTATCCTCATCCTCATCCTATCCTCATCCTCATTCTCGTCCTATCCTCATTCTCATTCTCGTCCTCATCCTATCCACTTCCTCATCCTCATCCTCTTCCTCATCCTCAACCTCATCCTCATCCTATCCTCATCCTCGTCTTATCCTCATCCTCATTCTCGTCCTCATCCTCGTCCTCATCCATATCTTATCCTCATCCTCATCCTCGTCTTCTTCCTCATCCTCATCCGCCTCATCCTATCCTCATTCTCATCCTCCTCCTATCCTCATCCTCAACCTCATCCTCATCCTCATCCCCATCCTCACGCTATCCTCTTCCTCATCCTCATCCCCATCCTCATCCTATCC
>NW_017724847.1:0-785 GCF_001865875.1 Lupinus angustifolius | reverse complement strand
TCATACCTCATATTCATGTTACATCAGAAAGTATGGTATACCTAGTGGCGTTTATATGTGGATAAAGAAGGGAGATGACTCCCGATTACTAACAGAAAAGGACCCAATATCAATTGGGTACCTGAGGATAGCAAGTGATCTTTTTGCAGGTATGTCTTCGAAAACAAGGGCAGAAATGGTACCTAGACAGTGGGTGTTCGATACATATGGCAGGTGATAGATCAAACTTCTTGGATCTTTCACTTAAAGGTAAAGGGTACGTCACGTACGGAGACAACAACAAGGGAAAGATTCTTGGCACCGGAACAGTTGGTAACTCATCTCAGACTCTTATGGAAAATGTTCTTTATGTTGAAAGATTAGAACATAATCTCTTGAGCATAAGCCAACTCTGTGACAAAGGTAACCGTGTATCTTTCGATTCTGATTGTTGTGTTATTCGTGACATTTTATATAATAATGTTAAATTTGTTGGTCATCGTATAAATAATATTTACATGGTTTATTTGGATGATGTCACTACTTTATTTTCAAAATGTTTTATTTCGAAAGAAGATGACATCTGGCTTTGGCATAGACGTGTTGCACATATCCATGTAAAACATCTAGATAAATTATCATCAAACGAACTAGTTGAGGGGCTACCAAAACTAAATTTTAAAACCAAAGAGATTTGTGACACTTGTCAAAAGTGTAAACAAACCAAAAACTCTTTTAAAAAGAAAAATGTGATCTCCACTTCAAGGCCTTTGGAGTTACTCCATATGGACTTGTTTGGGCCATCA
>NW_017724846.1:0-289 GCF_001865875.1 Lupinus angustifolius | reverse complement strand
ATATATACGTAGTGATCATGGGGGAGAATTTGAGAACTTTTAGTTCGATAAATTCTGTGTTAAGCATGGCATTTTACATCAATTCTCTGCTCCTCGCACTCCACAACAAAATGGAGTTGTTGAGAGGAAGAATCGTATTCTAGAAGAATTAGCCAGAACCATGCTAAATGAAAGTAATATCCCTGAATACTTCTGGGCAGATGCAGTGTATACTGCATGCTATGTTATAAATCGAGTACTTCTAAGGCCTAATATAAATAAAACTCCTTATGATATTTTGAAAGGCCAT
>NW_017724845.1:0-729 GCF_001865875.1 Lupinus angustifolius | reverse complement strand
GGGTACTCGACGCATAGCAAAGCCTTTAGAGTCTTTATTAAATATTTAATGCAAGTAGAAGAGTCTATCCACGTACAATTTCACGAATCTTCTCCAAAAGAGAAGAGAAAGGTAGTGCCTGATGATGTTGCAGGTGCTTTAGAGGAAGCATATTCAAAAGACATGGATAATGAGAAAGCAACCAATGAAGAAGGTCAGACCAGATCTCAGGATCATTCAGATATGCCAGTTGTGTGGAAAACCAAGAAAGCTCACCCAATCGACAAAGTAATAGGTGACATATCTACGGGAGTGGTAACCCATAGGTCCTTACGAAATTTTTGTAACTTTGTAGCTTTTGTATCTCAGATTGAGCCAAAGACCATTGATGAGGCCATTGAGGATGTACACTGGGGTATAGCTATGCAAGAAGAGCTAAACCAGTTCGAACGTAACAATGTTTGGGACTTGGTTCCTAAACCTAAAGATCATCCCATGATTGGTACGAGGTGGGTCTTTAGAAACAAACTTGATGAATCAGGCTTAATCATTCGAAATAAGGCACGCTTGGTGGCCAAAGGCTACAACCAGGAGGAAGGTATCGACTATGACGAGACCTATGCCCCTGTAGCCAGATTAGAGGCAAATAGGATGCTTCTTTCCTTTGCATCTATTATGAATTTCAAATTATTTCAAATGGACGTAAAAAACGCCTTCTTGAATGGCTACAATCAAGAAGAAGTTTATGTT
>NW_017724844.1:0-767 GCF_001865875.1 Lupinus angustifolius | reverse complement strand
TTTCTTTTGGAAAAAGGGGTCGAAAGAGGCTTGGTTGACACAACGCTTTTTATTCGTAAATCAGAAAATCATGTATTACTTGTACAAATCTATGTTGATGACATAATATTTAGATCTACTAATGATATTCTCTGTAAAGAATTTTCTAACATGATGCAGGGGGAGATCGAAATGTCTATGATGGGAGAACTCACATTCTTTGTGGGGCTTCAAATAAAGCAGCTAGAAAGTGGGATATTCATTCGTCAGGCTAAATATTGCAAAGAGCTACTTAAGAAATTTGATATCGATAAATATAAGGAAGCCTCCACTCCTATGGCATCTGCATGCTACCTAGATAAAGACGAAAAAGGAAAAGCAATATAGGTAACAAAATATCGTGTTGTAATTGGGTCATTACTTTACTTAACTGCAAGTCGACCTGATATCATGTTTAGTGTATGCATGTGTGCGAGATTTCAGTCTTTACCTAAGGAATCACATTATGTAACTGTTAAAAGAATCATGAGATATTTAAAAGGAACAACTAATATGGGATTATAGTATCCTCGGGATGCCTCACTATCCTTGGTGGGATATTCTGATTCCGATTTCGCCGGATGTAAATTGGATCGGAAAAGCACTAGTGGTACTTGTCACTTGTTGGGCAGTTCATTAGTTACATGGCACAATAAAAAGCAAGCCTGTCTTGCTTTGTCCACCGTCGAAGCGGAATATATTGCCACCGGTGTGTGTTGTGCTCAAATCCTTTGGATGAAGCAGCAACT
>NW_017724843.1:0-786 GCF_001865875.1 Lupinus angustifolius | reverse complement strand
CCGTGTTTAATCGATTAAACATTTAGTGTTAATCGATTACCTGGGCATCAGTTTTTTGAAAAATCATTTTTCACATGATTTTAATCGATTAACCATGCCCATTAATCAATTAAAACCAGTAGGTTAAGTGCAAACAGTACTTCGTTTTCACGCTTTTTCGGCATTTTTCTCCATTTCCTCTTGCTTTTGAGTCTCTGAAATTGTAACACAACTGACCCAAGTGCATTAAGCTAGATAAACCTCACCCCTAACCCTCTCAAACCCCCTAGAAATCTCCAATTTCATCCATATTCCACTTCATTCCCGTTTTCCCCAAATCAAGACCCTATGTTAGGTTTGCCACATTCCTTCTCTGTTTGGTCCAACATCAATTCGGTTTCTGCATAAAAATGGAGCAAGGTCACCCAAAATGATTCAAAACTCCTGCCTATCGTGGAAGAAGACCAGAAGCTGGCTCATCCTCCACTCGGGACCGTGGTGACCCATTTTACTCGATCATTCTGCAAGAGACTCGTTTGGCTAAGTTCCAAGGACGCAAACCCACTTATGTAAGGTATGTTGATCTAACCTGGATGGCGGAACAGAATTTCAGTTTCCCGCATGATATGGAGGCTCAGGGAGCCGTTAAATTTCTGGAATTAAAGGGACAAGTTTTCCCTGCTCTAGTTGGGGAATTTTATGCCAATTTCAGATATAAGGATGGTAAATACTGGTCTATGATTTCTGGCAAACTGTTTGAGATTAGTGATGAACTGATTATGAATGTTGGTGGGTTATCATCTTCGG
>NW_017724842.1:0-17308 GCF_001865875.1 Lupinus angustifolius | reverse complement strand
ATCTTCGGGTTATGGAATAGGAGACTGCTCATGGGTTAAGGATAATTTTGATCCTACTGAGGTGTATAAGTCATTTCTTAGAGGACCTCATTTGTATATTCCGGGTCAACTGACCAAGGCTGGGTCATTATCTGTTGAGAACAGGCTGCTGCATTATATCATTGCTTATATTCTGGTGCAGAGGAACACAAATCATGCATAGCCTATTGTGAATGATTTGCGTTTCATGTACGCTGTTAAGAATAATGTGATGATTAACTGGCCTGAGGAAATATTGAAGATTATGAATAGTGTTTCTCTGTCTCAGTCAAAGCTTTTTCCCTACACTATCTTTTTTTTCACGGATTGTGGATTATTTGCATATTGATGTTTCTGACACCATTATTGTTGAGTATACTGATAAGGATCAACTGGTTGGTGAGAATCTGATTCATAAAATGGGTATATACATGTACGGCACTACATGGCAATACCAGGAGGACTACACTACTATTGATCTGGAGCTGTCCAGTGATGATGATCAGGGTGGCATGGGTGATCAGAATGCTACTAATCAGGGGGAGCCCTCTAGGACATCATCACATTATTCTGTTTTTGGTATGGCTCAGATGGAGGCTGCCCACTAGTTAATCAATTACCTGGGTTGTTCTCCAGAACCGGGTTTTGGTGCGAAAAGCGGTAATTGATAACCGCTCAAACGATTCAACCCCCTCCCTTCTAGGTGTGTCTAAACCACTAATACCTAACAAGTGGTACCAGAGCTAGTACAACGTGCTAGCTCAACCGCATACATGTGATCCTAAGGGAATTAAATGGTTTCTACCAACCCCTTTGGCGGTGATGGCGCATCCATTAACCGTCCTCCCGTATTCAGTGGCCAGGAATACACCTACTGGAAATTCTTGATGAAATATTTTATTAAGGCCATTGATTCAGATATTTGGGAATCCATAATCAACAGGCCCTTCGTCCCACTACACTTAGTGGATGACGAACCGAAAGAAAAACCTAAAAGTTTGTGGACCGATGAGGAGCGCAAAAAGGCTCAGTACAACCTACGCGCTAAGAACATAATCACATCGACCCTATCATATGACGAATTCTTTCGGGTATCTCAGTGTCAAAGTGCCAAGGAGATGTGGGACACTTTAAAAGTGACTCACGAGGGCACTAGCAAGGTCAAGCATGCCAGGCTGAATGCGATGACACATGAATACAAATTATTTCATATGTTACCAAGTGAATCTATCGGCGATATGCAAAAACGATTCACTCATATTGTAATTCATTTAGTTGCCCTAGATAAACTTTTTACAAAAGGAGAACTTACTAACAAAGTTTTACGCAGTCTTGATAGGATATGACAACATAAACTAACGGCTATCATGGAATCTAAGGACCTTGATTCCATGTCGTTGGCGACAATGTTTGGAAATCTTCAAGAGTAGGAGATGGAGCTTGGACGCCTGACCATGCACGAATAGTCAGACTGCAAAAAGAAAGGCATATCTCTCAAAGCAACAACATCACAACCTAGTGAAGAGATATATAATGTTGACTCTAACTCTGACATTGACGATGAAACGTTAAACCTTCTCGTACGAAAGTTTTGGAAATTCTTGAAGAAGAAAGGAGGTTTCAAACATTTCCAAAACAAAGAGGCACGCTATTCAACAAGAAAAGGCAAGAATAAAGAGCGCTTCACTTGTCATGAATGTGGTAAGCAGAGACACATGAGATTTCAATGTCCCGCTTACCTAAAGAAGGTTGATTCAGAATGAGCACTCCCAAGGACTTCAAGTCGAAGAAAGCCTATATTGTCTAGGATGTATCGGAGGAGGAGACGACATCAAGCATCTCACGTGAAGAGGAGACCGCCAAGCTATGCTTAATGAATAGAACATATGAGACTTGCAGTTCAGGTAGTACAAAGGATGTTGATAATGAGGTATATTTTGACACCTCATCCTCTTATGATGATTCTCCTTCGTATGAGGTTTTATATGATGCGTGTGTCGAACTGCATGAAGAACTAAAGAAATTAGCTAGGATTAGTGCAGATAGAAAACGGGTAATCCTACTAAAAGAAACATTAGATCTAATTTTTCATGTAATTCACGCGACTGATCTAACGATAAATTATGTCAAACAACTGTGTGTGAGTCTTGCGAGGATTTTAGAAATGAGAATTTAAAACTTAATGAAAAACTCGCAAAACTTACAAAGAGTCAAAACCAATTATATATCTTGCTAAGTAAAACAAGAAATGTTGGTGACCATGCTGGATTAGGGTATATCCCCCCATTACGTAGAAATAGACCATATAGGAAACCTGTAAGTCGTACTAATAAAAAGTCTTCTAATAAAAATAGAGTTCATACATGCTTCTATTTTGGTACACATGGCCACACCTCTTACTCCTGTTACATCAGGAAATATGGGATACCGAATGGTGTTAACGCTTGGGTGAAAAAGGGAGATAACTCCCTGGTTACTAACAGAAAAGGACCCGATATAATTTGGGTACCTGAAACCAGTAAGTGAACTATTTTTTCTTCAAGAAGGGAAGCCACTTGAATCCTTAAAGGTTAAGTATTCACCATGTACCTTTTGATGATGATACTTTATCTTGTGATACTTTAACCAAACATCTCCACCAACATTCCTTAGTAAATGATTTTGAAATTGTCAAATTAATTTTTAAACTAAGAGCATACTTGTTACATATGTGCCAAAAATGAATTTTGCCAAACTTGAGAACTCCTAAAAAGTGTGTTATTTGGTTCACCATTTAACAAAATAAATTCATAAAATTCTGAGTGGATTTATTTATGGATGTTTGGAGTGATAAAATGTGTTTTGAAGTTTCATAAATTCTGCTTGGACTTCCATTTTATCACTTGGATTTGAAATATGATTGAAATTGTTTTCTAAACATCATTTTCATGAAAATGCATGCTGTTTGGTTGGAATTTTCTCAATCAAAATTAATTCATGAACTTAGTGTCTTAGGAAATTATAAATTCATGTGAATTGTTAGACTAACCTCAAAGCAAAAGAAAATTGCAAGTTTGAAATAATTTACAGGAAAATAAGTCCAAACAAACAGACAAAAATAAGGAGTTGATGGCACCACTATCTAGGAGAGGATAGTGAAAACACGGAGAATGAAATTACTTGTTCTCCTAAAAATGGACAGAGGTTAAAACCATATTTGGGTGATGAACCAGGCTCCATCATCGATGATCAAACATAATAATCTCGTCCAAAATCTGACGTCAAGCTAATAACGTTAAAATAGCGCTAATTGGAAGGCAATCCAGTTTGTGGTAAAAATTAATTTCTTTCAACTTTTTTTTAGTCAGGTTAAATTTTGTATTTTTTGTATTTTTAGACAAGTTAAACAATTTTTTTAAATCACATCAAGAAAAGCCCAAATTTTGTTTTTAAGGCTTGAGACAAGCCTTCATTTAAAAAGGGGGGACAAGACTTGATGTAATTTAAAAAAATTCTTTCTTTTCACTAGATTGTGTAAATACGTAAAAAGTAAATTTGTTTGTTCAAAAAACTCAAAAATTTTCAAAACCGAAAACAAAAATGACTAAAACAACTTTTTTTTCAAGCATGATCACATGATTAGAAATGTGAAGCATACTTTAAATTAAGCTTTGATTGAGCAAAATGAGATGTATGCTAAACTTTTGTGAAAAAGTCACATAATATCATAACTTGAAAAATTTTGCAAATTGAAAATCAATTTTATGTAACTAGATCTTTGCAAATATTTTTGTATTAAAAAGTGTGAATCCCAACCTTGTGAGGGAGTGTAAGCCAAACACAATAATTATGTGAGCTTAGTGAGAAACTTTTTGGTTTTGCCCAATTGATTTTGTTTGAATCTTTCTTTACTTGGTTGCACATAATTTGATAGGATATGATCAAGGCAAGTTCTTTCAATAAGAATGACCCACTTGACCAAAAATGACCAACCAAAAATAGGAATATCGTTTGTTAACCCCTTTGAGCCTTAAAATAAAAATTTATTTTCAAAATCAACCCTTAAGCCTAATATGGAAAAACAAAAATAATCTCCTATACTTTTCTAAGTAAAAAGAGAGCATTTTTCAAAAGGAAGGTTGATGGAAGAAATTAAGTTGGGGGGAATGGTTGGCCAAGTAACAAAGTGTTGAAGGAAAAATTCTCAATCTCTTTACAAGTCAAAAAGTAAAGAAAAAGATCCAAAATAAAAAAGGAGTGAAAAGAGATTGAGAAAATTAAAGAGAAGTTAAACAAAAAGGTCAAGAAAAAAGAATGAGGGAAGGAAAAATGAGGAAAAGTTGAAAGGAGTATATGTTTTTAATGAAAAATTAATATTTGCTCTCTTTTAACTTTGAAAGTATCTTTGAATATCTTGAAAAACCAATTTCCTTTGATAGCCAAGCCTCATTACAACCTAAATAAGACCTTAGTGATTCTTGAAAAATTTGTGCAATCAAAGTAAGTGTTAAGATGAAAAACAAAATTAAATTCTTGCAAATCAAACAAGTTGAGTTTTGAGTGAAACACTTACCCCATTTGGTTCCATTTTTGAACTTGTGTGCAAAGAAACACTTTTGTTAGAAAAATATTTGCTTAGGTCAATTGTTACAGATTGTTTATAACAAAAAGCATCTAAATTCTTGTTTGAAGCATTATGTGTCAAAATTCACAATTCATGAAAAATCTCATTGAAATCTATTTTTGACATGCTTATACATTTTGAAATCATGTTCATCATCATCATCACTTTTTACCCAAATTGATTTTTCGGATAAATTTCACCTTTTGTTTGAGGACAAACAAAGTTCTAAGTTGGGAGGAGTTTGATAAGTGCCAAACATACCTAAAAATCATACACTTTTATGTATTTTGTATAAAATATCACAATTTGGTATATTTGTGTTTGTATTGCCTTTTTATGTTTAGATATTTTCGAGAAAGATTCTGCATTATCTGTATTTTATATTAACTCGCATACATTCATGATGGCTTGTGTTACTTAAGTGTGGGTTAATCATTGAGATTTTATTGTTGTAAATTGAGCATATTAGTGCTTAGTAAAACTCTATTTTTGTATACTGTTTTGTACATTAGGTTTTGTCTCTTGGTGTCTTACCACCATTGAGATTTAGTGAATTTTCAACAAGGCTTGGAGGTTTTGAATTTAGAGCGAGAATCTTGGCTGGGGCTGGATCGCGAGAAATGTTTACTTGGGCGATAGGGATAGTCAAACCAAGGTTAGAGGTTCTTGAAATTCAAGAAAGAAGCGTCTAGAGTCTTGTAATTGAATCGGTGTATGTAACAATACAATGCTTTCAATATAGAGAAGAGAAATCTCCCAAGATCAGAAGGGGAGGTCTGGATGTAGTTTGCAAGTAGACACGCAAACAAACCAGGATAAAAATCCTATTGACAAGAAGTTCTCTCTCAATCTCTTTTATAATTCAAGTTGTTTTAATTCGTGTACTAAGCTGATATTTTGCATACTGCTACTGTTTCATATCATTGTTAATTGTGCATAAAAATATATGTTGTCTCTCTTCTTGTTTGTTGGTAACTTTTTGTGCAAGAAGCCAAACTGCCAATTCTGTCTCTGATACGTTTTAATCAATTAAGCCCACTGGTTAATTGATTACCTGGGCTGTTCTCCAGAGCCAGGATTTGGGTGCGAAAAGTGGTAATTGATAACCGCTACACCTATTCAACCCCCCTTCTAGGTGTGTCTAGACAAATGATACCTAACAGGTGAAACTGTATATTATATGATTTGAGGTAAATTGGGAGATTATGAAATGAGAGGAAGAGTGGAAAATGATTGGGTATGCTCAAATTTGGATTTAGGGTGAAGACTAGACAAAAATCTATTTGAAGAAGACAGAGTGTAAGAAGTTAGGGTTTGAACCGAAACTGGACTGGGAACAATACATATCTCTAGTTTGTTACTGATTTTAGTCGATTTAAAAAGTTTCCCAGTTTAATCAATTAAACCAACAAATAATCAATTAATTTAAAAAAATATTTAAGTCCATGCAATCGATTAATAAAGATTTAATCAATTAATAGTTTTAAAAATTTGTCGAGGTAATCGATTAAAGCCTTAAGTAATCGATTAAATGTAGAGGATTTCCATATTTGAGTATGACTTGAATTAGTTCGGAGATTTGCTAAGACATTACTAGAAACGAACTATCCTAAAGACTCAAGGACACAATACCACACAACTAGGACAATCATGAATTCATATAAGCACAAAACTTATGTATTCAAACAATAAATTAGAAAGGCATATAATAAGAACACAAAGAAGGTTATCAATAACCTAAAACAAGCTAATTTAGATATGATTCATCATGTATGCCATATTCTCTACGCAAGACAAAGAATGATCTCTAAGAAAATGATGCCTTATTTCTAAATACTTTTTTCTAGGATCATTGGCGAGATTTTTTGATAGTTTTATGGCACTAGTATTATCACACTTAATAGGGATTTTATCATGTTTTAGATCAGTCTAATAATTGTTGCTCTATCCAAAGGATTTGAGCACAACATACTCCCATGACGATATACTCCACTTTGGCGGTTGACAAAGCAACACACACTTGCTTTTTACTATGCCAAGAAACTAGTGAACTTTCCAATAGGTGGCAAGTACGACTAGTACTCTTTCAATCCAATATACAACCACAAAATTGGAGTATCAATAACCTATAAAAGAAAGTGAGGCATCCTTACGATACCAAAGTCCCATATTTATGGTTCGTTTCAAGTATTTCATGATGTGTTTGATTGTAGAAAAATGTGATTCTTTAAGAGAAGCTTGATATCAAGCACACATGCAAACACTAAATGTTATATCGGGGCGACTTAAAGTTAGATATAGTAAAGAGCCAATCATACCTCAATATTTAGTTACCTCTATTGCCTTACCCTTCTCGTCCTCATCTAGATAACAAGATGATGCCATAGGAGTTGAAGCTTGTTTGGATTTATCCATCTCAAACAATTTTCAGAAGATCCTTGCTATTTGTTTTCAGAAGTCCCAATTTTCATTTGTTTTATTTGCAGTCCAAAGAAGAATGTCAATTCGTCCATCATTGACATCTCAAACTCACCCTTCATAAGATTAGAAAATTCTTCGCACAAAACATCATTAGTGGAACCAAAGATTATATCATCCACATAAGTTTGAGCTAATAAGATTTATTTTGCAGATTTAGATATAAAATAAGTAGTGACAACTTTGTCCATTACAACCCCTTTTTCTAAGAGAAAAGAGCTAAGTCTATCATGCCAAGCTCCTAGGGCGTGTTTAAACCCATAAAGTGCCTTTTTCATCTTCAAGACATGGTTTGGATATTTGTAATTTTCAAACCTAGGGGGTTCGTTAACATATATTTCTTCTTGAATGTATCTATTCAAGAATGCACTCTTTACATCCATTTGGTGAAGTTTGAAAATCATTATTGAAGCAAAAGCGAAAAGACTTCTAATAGCCTCTAACCATACAACAAGGGCATAGGTTTGGTCATAATTAATTTCTTCCTTATGATTATAACCCTTGGCTAACAATCTAGCCTTGTTTCTAATAATTAAGTCGGCTTCATCTAATTTTTTACGAAAATCTCATTTTGTGCCAATAATAGGATGACCATTAGGTCTAGGGACCAAGTCCCAAATATTATTGCGTTCAAATTGGTTAAGCTCTTCATGCATAATTATTCCCTAATGTTCATCCTCTGTTGCCTCATATATAGTCTTAGGCTCAATTTTGAGCAACAAAAGCGATAAAGTTATAAATATTGCAAAGTGAATTATGATTTACCACTCCCTTTAAGATATCTCCTATAACCTTATCAATGGGTGGTCCTTCTTCGTTTTCCAAGCATGTGGCATACACACTATTTTATGATTGAGTTGTTTTTGAAGAAGTTTGGCAAGGTTTTTAAATGATTTAAAAGAGTCACTTTTCAAAGCGAGAAACAATGTCCACGTGAAACTAGAGAAATCGTCTACAACGACTAATGCATAGTAACTACCTCCAAAGTTAATTATTCATGATGGTCCAAATATGTCCATAGGTAGTAACTCCAAAGGCCTTGTTGTGGATACCATAGTTTTTGATGAAAATGAAATTTTGACTTACCTACATCTTTGGCAAGAGTCATAAATGTCCTTAGTTTTAAAATTCAGCTTTGATAGTCCAATCACTAAGTCCTTGCAAGAAAATTATACTAGATGTTTCAAATGGATATGTGTTGTTCTCCTACACCAAACCCATATATCACTTTATTTTGAAATAAAAAAATTTTAAATAGAGAAGTGATATCATCTAGATCAACCATGTAAGTAATGTTTACTCGATGTCCAATGAACTTAATTTTATTGTCCATCTCACTATGAATTATGCAACATATGGAATCAAAAGATACTTTATTACCTTTGTTTCAAATTTGGCTTATGCTTAGAAATTTGTGCTCTAATCCATCCACATAGAGCAAGTTGTTAATTATTGTATGTAAAACATTACCGATTTTTCCTATCCCAAGTATTTTGTCTTGGTTGTTGTCTCTATACGTGACACGACCTTTCTCCTTGAGTGATAGTTCTAAGAACTTTGATCTATCACCCCTTATATGCCTAGAACATCCGGTATCCAAATACCATTGATGTCCATACGTTCTTAGGCACACCTACAAAAGAATATCACTGGCGAATTTTACGTGCCCAAGTTATATTGGGTCCTTTCTTGTTAGTAATCTTGGGAGCTTGTCCATTTTGAATCGAAATATAATGACCACTAGGTACACCATGCATTCTTATATTACAAGAAATAGAAGTATGCCCATATATGCCACTATAAAGCAAGTATGCAATTTCTCATGCAACTTTTTGGAATATGCTTCTTGTTTCATATTTATCTTCCTTTTCCTAGCTTTCTTGTAACCTAGACCAGATCATTTACCTACATTCCTAGATGCAACAAGTAAATTGTTCATGTTTTAACTACTACTTGTGAAGTTTGCAATTTTCTATTTTAAGCACAAATTTTTCGTTTCCCAAAATTTTGCACTTTTCACAAGTAGACGCCTCAATTAACTTAGTATAATAGTTGCAAGTAGAAATAGAATATATGAGATCAAGATTTTCATTCTCTAGTTTCAGTTGATCAATAAAATTATGTATTTCAATTACTTTATTATCGTACACAAAAATCACTCGTTTTCTATCTACATTTATTCTAGCTAACTTTTTCAATTCTTCATGAAACTCGACAAATGAATCATATAATTCATAATAAGTAGAACAGTTATCGAAACTAGAATCATATTCATAAGAATTTACCTCTTTCGACTTTTCTTGAATGCTTGAGTCGCAAGAATTCTGATTTTTGACCATTAGGCAAAGTATTGTCAATTCCTCTTCTTTTGAGGTGCTAGAAGTCGAATCCTCTTTGGAAATGTTCCACACCATGTATGCTTTCTTTGATTTGAAGTCCCGAGGATTGTTCTTGTCATTTTCAACCTTCTTGAGGTAAGTGTCGCGATCTTTGGGATTCTTGTCTTTCTTGGTTGAATCTTTCGCGTCCTTTTTCTGAAACCTTTGTAGTCCTCCTTTTCTCTTGAGAAATTTGTTGAATTTTATAACCATGAGTGACATGGTCTCGTCATCAATTTCTGAATCAGAATATTCTTCGTCATATCTCTCTTCTTGACTTTTGGATGTTATGGCTTTGAGATATATGCCCTTTTTCTTTTTCTATGATTCTTCATGTGAAATCAAAAGTCCTAACTCCATTTCATGTTCTTGAAATTTTCCAAATAGAGTTGCTAGTGACATCAAATCAAGATCCTTTGACTCAACTCTGGCTGTCATATTGGGTTGCCATGCCCTATCAAGACACCTTAACACCTTTTTAGTTAGTTCACCTTTAGAAAT
Organism: Lupinus angustifolius; assembly: GCF_001865875.1. NCBI lineage: Eukaryota > Viridiplantae > Streptophyta > Magnoliopsida > Fabales > Fabaceae > Lupinus > Lupinus angustifolius. The sequence goes on along the minus strand of NW_017724842.1, from coordinate 7,330 downwards.
TTTTTGTCTGAAGCAACTAGATGATTAACAATGTAAGTAAAACACTTTTGCATATCACTAATTGATTCGTTTTAAAACATGCAAAATAACTCGTATTCATGTGTTAAAGCATTCGATCTATCTCGTTTGACCTCACTAGTGCCCTCATGAGTCACTTGTAAAGTGTCCCACATTTCCTGAGCACTACTTCATTCTGAAACCCGAAATAGCTCGTCATAGGATAGTATAGACGTGCTGATATTTTTCGACTTTTCGACTTTTCGACTTTTATTTGGTTTCACCTTTCACTAATTGTAGTGGAGTGTAAGGGCCATATTGTATGGAATCCCAAATATCTGTATGGATACCCTTGGTGAATATTAGCATTCTAACTTTTTAGTAAGTCTACCCCTTGCCACTAATAACTGGAGGACGATTGATGGATGAGCTATCGCTGCCGAAATAGTTAGTGGATCCCATTGTAAAAATGCCTAAGATCAACTATTTGAGCGGTCAAGCTTGTACTATCGTACTAGCTTTGATACCACTTATTGGAAAACAAGAGCTTACACTCACCTATAGGGGGTGAATAGGTGTAATGGATTACTTCAACCGCTTTCTCTATTAATGAGATATTCAGAAAACTACCAGTTTAATTGATTATATTGAGCCTTAATCATTAATGACAACAAGAGTTATTCGATTAATCATAGGTTTAATCGATTAACCTAATTCTTGTTCTTCTTAAAAATATGTTTTATTGCATAGAAAGTTAACCACAATTTCAATTAATTCAAATACAATACTTAACAAATTTATGCGTAAGTAATATCACAGATTCAAAGCAAGCAAAAAACTCAATAAGTAAAGTTATCTAACTAAACAAATTATAAATTGACCGAAAATAGAAGATAAGGGATAGAAAATTCGAGACGACGATATTTTATCTTAGTTCGTTTGCGGGTCCACTTGCAAACTACATCTAGACCTCCCCTTCTGATCATGGAACATTTTTCTTCACTAATTGAAATCAAATGTATTACAAAACACTCTTCCAATAATATAAGACTTCATTCTTGAACTAAGAGATCCCTGAATGGTTTGACCCTCAACCCTCTTCTAATGCATAATTCACACCACTATGGTTATGGCTCCAGCCACTCCTAACTCACTTCCAAGGCTTCTGTACTAGTGAATACTCCACCTAACCGCAACTAGGATTTACAACTCAATTCTCTAATAAATGGTGATACTAACACACCAAGAGAACTCAAAAAATTCATCACAAATTTACAAGTTGCTTTTGCACCTAAAATGTGCTAATCTAACAATTCAAAACAACACTAAAACCTGACTGGATATCTCACAAAAGACTTAATCGAAAATTGATGTACAATTTATAATTTCCAATGAGTCTATCCTATCTCACTTTCTTTTGTCAAATAAAACTAAACGACTTTTCACACATCACGAATTTCACTCAAAATGAATTTGAAAGTTAATCTCTGAAATTTTCAAGACTTGCTGTTATGAGCAAATGAAAAAAAATAGTTTTTATATGAAACTAATTTCTGTATTGTTTAATCAATTAAAGCGTGGCTTAATCAATTAACAATATCAAGAAATAAAAACCTGTAGCTACTATAACTCATTTAATCGATTAATCCCATACTTAGTCGTAACGGGTTCTCATTCTCATTTATTCGATTAACATATGTTGTAATCGATTATATGTGTTGAAAAATACTTTCTTTAATATATGATGAACCTTCTACATGATATTTATATGCATGATACATGATTGTCAAAAGATTTTAGATTTTGATGCATGATCATGTTTGTATGTATGCAAGTCTCATTTTAAGTTCTTTAATTTTAATTTTGTGAAACTTCCATTCTATTTTCACCGAGCCAAGACTCTATCTAATCAAACATCTTAAGACTTCAAGAAAATTAAAAACATAACGTAAGTCTTCTTTGACGAACTTTGAGTCTTGACTTTGTTGTTTTTGTTAAGTTGTCCTTGTCTTCAAGCTTGCATTTGTATCATTCTCTTCATCAAAACAATGTAATATTGTATACATTCAATCTCAAATCTGATTTCGATGAAATTGAATTCCTTCAGAAAAATGAAAATGTCTATTCCATGACGCATTATATTCATGTGTTTGTAAAAATTGTTGTCTCGTAGGTGTGGTATAAAAAGATCACAGTTGTTGTAAAATGTTGGGGATCAGCGTCGACAAGGCAAAGAAGATTACTAAATAATCACTGTGACATCTACTCAAAGCATCTTCAATCATATTTGAGGTACATGTCCAATATTTAATCTAATATTCAAACCCAAATAGTTTATAAGCCCACTTTATTGTTCTAGTGTATGAAAACCCTTGTGTTAAGAGGTGTTTCAAACTTTGTTAGTCTTTTTATATAATGAATTTCCTTCTGATGAGGTACTGACACTATTTCTTAACAGATTATGTCATGACATATATCTCTCGGAGATAAGTAGATGAATTAGCATGCAGAAGGACAACTTTTTGTTGAAAAAGGCTAGTTAGTAACTTTCTTGGGACAAGACAACTCTGATTGCGACTATTGAAGTATCCGTTTCTCCTAGAATGTGTTTAGTGAAATTAGGAAGTTGTAATTCTGGGGTGGTTGTCATTTTATTTAATTCTATAAAGGCATGTTGTGCCTCTGCGCCCCATGTAAACTAGTGATGTCTTAGTAAATTTGTGGGAGGAGTAGCGATAGTGGAATAATGCTGGACAAACTTATGGTAGAATACTATGAGGTCCAAGAAACCTCTAAGGGTTGTGAGAGATCTGGGTTGTGGCTAGTCAGTCATGGAATGAATATTGTCAGGATCTGGTTGAACTCTTATTTGATAAATGATATGGCCTAAGTAAGTAACCAAAGTAACCCTCAACAAACACTTAGACATCTACATAAAATTGGTTAGTTACTAATAAGTCCAAAACAACTTGCAAATGAACGTGATGATACTCTAAGGACGAACTGTAAATTAGTATATCATAAAAAAAAAACCAATACAAAGCGTTGCAGATATGGTCTTAGAAGATCATTGATTGCTGCAAGGAAGGTGCATCAAGCATTAGTTAGCCCAAACGACATAACTAAGAAATCATAGTGGCCATCAAAAGTTCGAAAGGTTGTCTTATGGGTGTCCACTAGTATCACATTGATCTGATGATACCAGAATGTAGATCAACCATAGAAAAAATAGTATTACCTCCAAGTTAATGGAATAGCTCATCAATAATTGGGATTGGAAATTGATCCCTAACAATGACTGATTGAGCGCCCTGTAGTCGATGCAAAAGCACCAAGTACCATCCTTCTTCTTAACAAAAAGCACAAGAAAGAGGAAAGACTTATGCTTGGGGTAATTATCCCTTCATTCTACATGTTCTTGATCGTTATAGCCATTTCGTCCTTTTAAGAGTGAGGATATATGTAGGGTTTCACAGATTTTGGGGTAGTGTTAGATAATAGTTGAATGTGATGGTTGTGAGGTCTGACTAATGGCAGGTCGTGTTTATGTTGAAAAACATTGTCATTTTTAGTGAGGATTTGTTGTATGCCTGGTAGTATGGGAAGGAGTAGGTCTTTTGTAGTTTGAATTGTGGGTTGTAAGGGTAGGAAGATGATAGTTTGAAGTGATGCCACAACATCCATATGTAGCAACCTAGAGATTTGGTGATATATGGAGGGTGTTAAGGTAGTGTTTCGGTCTCCTTGTAGAGTGATAGTGTTGGTACCCACTATAAAGGCCATAGATGGTATTGTAAAATATGAAGTCACCAGGCCTAGGCTATATAACCATTCAATGTCGAGAACAACATTGACACCCTTAATAGAAAGAAGTTAAAATAGGATATGAAATAACTGATTCTACAACATAATTGGAAAATCAGGGCAGAACCCTGTATAGAAAATACGGGGCTCATTGCTAACAATAACTAAAAATTTAGGTGTTGGTGTGTTGGGAAGGTGAAGGGTTGGGCCAAACAGAGTTGGAGGACATTATGTGAACTGATTGTGTCCACCAAAACCATGACTACATGTCCTGCAATATTATCTTTAAATCGCAAGGTTTTTGGGGATAAAGGTCCTTCCAATGCCTGCTCGGACAATTGGAATTGTATGAGATCTTCTGAAGACTGCATTGATTCCTCAATACTAGAGAGTTGTTCTAGAAGGCTCTATTCAGGCTCAAATGTATAGTCATCCACTAGGAGAAGAAGAAATTTCTTTTGTTGACATTTGTGTCCTGCAAAGCATTTTTCGTGACAATTGTATCAAAGATCCGGAGCTCGTCACTCTTGCATTTGAGCGGTAGTGAGCTGGCGAATTGGTAGAGTATTTTGTGGTGGAGATGGGTATATGATGTTTGTTAGATTTGGGGTAGGAGACCGGTTGGGATTGGGGTTGTAGATGGGTCATTATGTGATGTGAAATGTGGGTTTAGAGTCTTTAATTTTGGATTCAACCAATTTGGCCAACCCTAAGGCATCTGCAATGTGATGGGGTCTAAGGATAACCAACTCATGTCTAATTTTGGTATTGAGACTAGAAATGAAATAATTTAGGATTACCTTCGGGGAAAGTCCCGAAATTATGTTGCATAACTTCTCGAATTATTGTTGATAAGCTGCCACCGTACCATTTTGGTGGAACTTAAACAATTATGCCTGATGGTTTTCATAGAATGAAGTCCCAAAACGAGTCTCAAGGGACCGTGTGAAACTTTCCAAATAAGTGATGAACACATTGGGATAAGACCATTTAAATCAACTCAACGTCTGACCTTTCATATAAACAGAGATTAGATGGAGTCTTTGGTATGGTGAACTTGGTAGAGTTGAAAATGGTCCTGCTTGGAAAAGTCAGTCCAAGGATCCAGAACCATCAAATGGACTTGGTTGCAGTTTAGGTGGTCTAGTGTATTTAGGGTTGATGAGAGTAGGGTTGGTGTTTAGGTACGGGTAAGAGTGATGAGAAGTAAAGAATGGGAGAACAAGAGAGTTGTAAGGAGGGTAGAGTGATGGTATGTGGAAAGAATGGATTGTAGGTTGTTGGATAGTGGGGGATTGGGGGTTAGGATTTGTGACATGAGAACAAGAGAGAATATTAGGTGGATGTGGTGGTTGGGGGGAGGATGAAAATTCCTACTAGTTTATCAACAATGGATCTTAGTGCATCAGTAATTACCTCATGCCTTGCATTTTGTTGTTTCTTGTACTCCTACAATTTATTAGCAAAAATCTACAACAATGTTTCATCAATGTCCTTGTTTGAAGGTATAGGAGGCATAATGCCAGGATGAAAGCACCAAATGATAGAGAATAATAGTATTTGTAACTTAGCAGCAACTATCAAGAACTCGGGAAAAAACTATGCAAGAGAATATATTGGAAATTCATCATATGATTGGCAGCTGCTGCTGCACTAGCTAAATATTAATATAGGGAATTAGGTTTAACAAGTCACTAGGCTCCTAAGCTCTAGGCCCAAGTTCATAGGAAAATTAAATAACATGGAAAATTATAATATAATTGCTTCTAAATAAAGTCTTTCATTCATGTAAGCTGATGCTTCATTTTGATGGGCCTAGATCTAAGGTTTTTGGTCTTCTCTTAACGTGGGCCTCCAACAACATATCCCCGTAAGCTGGAATATTTATATAACACATGCGAAAAAGGCTTAGTGAGAATATCTACAAGTTTAGAAGGAGTGTATATAGGCAAGAGGTGAACAATGCCTTCAAGTACTTTCTCCCTAATTAAGTGACAATCAATTTATATATGTTTAGTGTGCTCATGAAAGAAAGGATTTGATGTTATGTGAAGAGTAGATTGAGGGTCACAATAAATGGCCACTAGAATACCCTAAGCAACATGGAGACCATAAAGGAGGTAAGTGAGTCACTATGCTTCACATCCTGCCAATGCTAATACCTTGTACTTTGCCTCTGCAGAACATGTGGACATCGTCATTTACTACTTGCTCTTCCTGGAATAAGTGGTTGGCCAACAAAAAAGCAAAATCAAGTGATAGATTTTCTTGCGTCAATGTAGTAGCCCCAACCAGAATCACTAAAGCCATTAATGCTAACATATGTTGAAGCAGGAAAATACAATCCATTACCAGAAGTAGCCTCGAGATAGCTTAGGATTTTGAGGCCTACTTGATAGTGAGTAGTGGTAGGATGAGATAGGTATTAACTTAGGTGTTCGACTTGCATAGGCTATATCAAGTCTACTATGAGTGAGAAATATTAGTTTCCCTATGAGTGTTCCGTAGGATGTAGAATCTTGAAGAGGAAAACCAGACTTGTGATTAGTGCCAAACATACCTAAATTTCATACACTTTTATGGCACTTATCTTAAGCATAATTGAGAAAAACCAACTTAAAAACAATACTTTTTGGAGAAAATATCACAATCTTGTATATTTGTGTTTGTATTTCTCTTTAATGTGTTTTGTAGGATTTAGAAAGAAAAAGAAAAGAGAATAAAGACTCATGGTCCAACAAGAAAAAGAAGTCAAACTCAAGGTGCTCAAGAAGGCAGCTTAGCGTGGACCAAGCTACACTGAGCTGATGTGGACACCAGCCTAGCACGGTCAGACCCAACCTAGCTCAGTCAAACCAACCTGGCATAGACCAAGTTGCTCAAGCAGACAGCTTAGTAGACCTTCTTGACCGCTCAGCCTAGCACTAGACAAGGCCAAACAAGGTCATAACACAAGCTAGGCGTTGTCTGACACAAGCTTGGCACACACCCAAGCTGCCCAACCAGGCAGCTCGGCGGTGCCACATGTGTGCTCATCGGTGAACCAGACGCCTGACCAGGTCAGCAAGCCCCAAGCCACGTCTCAGTCAACACGGTCAAAGATGCTCAAGCAGGAAGCGTAGCGGTGCCACATGTGTGCTCAGCGGTGTGCACCCAGAATTAACTTAGCCATCAAGAAACCATGAAGTTATGCATGACCTCACTTCAAGTAGCCCACCACAGGCTTTTCAGGAGTAGCTCCCCATAGCTGGTCCCATAGCTCACAACTAGCCTTGGTGAGTCAAACTTAAGAAGGTGACCAAGCTAATTGACCAATTGACCAAACCCATGCTGAAGGGTTTGGTCAGCAGCTGAGCGCCCATCACCTTGGCCTATATAAAGGCATGAAATTCTCATTTGTAAACATTGTACATACATTCTAAATTCTTCCTAGTTTATTCCTCTTCTTTCCTCCATATTTTTCTCTCATTTTAGGTAGTTTTTAGGCTAGTTTTAGAGTAGTTTTTCATGTAATTCAAGAGGAGAATGG
>NW_017724841.1:0-3311 GCF_001865875.1 Lupinus angustifolius | reverse complement strand
TGTATTTCTTCTTCTTCTTTTATTCTAAATTTGAATTTTAATCATTCAAGTTGGTGCTTTGGTTAATTTTATTTGTTTGAGAAGTTCTTAATACTCTTTTTAGATTGATCACCTAAAAACCGATTTCAAGTCATGATAATTACTTGTCTCAAACACTTAACAAATAAACTAAGAAGTAGTTGTACTACTTAGTTTATTTGCCAAGTTAAGCATACTTTTCTTAAGATCTTATATTCAATTCTACTTCAATATTAGAGTAGCCAAGATTAGGGTGTTACAACCTAGTCTCTTTGTGGATGTAGTATTGTTAAGTAGTGAATATACGTGATCATCATTCTACCATTTTCGGACATACAATAAAAGGAGGATTTCAGACCTTGGTTTTTGGAGTTAATCAAAGTACAACATAACAACTTGTCTAAGTATTTCAAATACATAAGAAGTTGATAAATACTTTCATCATTCAAAATGATCTTGTCTCCTCAAGAATCTTGTCTAAGTATTTCAAACTTATGTTTCTTGTTAAGTGTTTATGTGCATATCAAATCAAATCAAAAACAACCAAAATATGTTCACTCATTATTTGTGCATTGACATATTCATATGATTCATTCTATTAGGCAATTCCTTGTGGTTTTCGACATAACCCTATACTATGCTACAATTGAATCTTGAAAGAGGTGTAAATTGTAAAATAGTAAAGTGTTATCAATAAATTTATTTATTGAAACACCTTTTAATATACAAAAGTGATGAAGCTAACTAACTAACTTTTGTTTATTGTTATTTACATTCCGCAATTTATTTACTCTTTAATACCAACCTTCCTTAAGGGAGAAGTTTGGTTTGGTAATAAAAGGAACCCAAAAGGGAGTATATAAATAAAGGTCACTTAACTTTATCATTCTTTTGTTCTTTATTTATTTATTTGTTTCTAACACCTAATTATTCATCACTTTTGTACATTAGAATACCATTAAACTGGCGTTGGAATTTATTCCACAAAACCGAGATGGTATTCAAAGGTACTTAATAATTATGTAATAGGGGATTGCTTTGACACCATTACACCGGTGTTAGAAATTATTCTAACAAAGTCGAGATGGGGCAAAGAAGGAATAACTTATTCACATAATTATTAGAAGTAAGTTGTAACTGGAATATTCTTGAAACCATTATATCGGCGTTGGAATATATTTCAATAAAGCCGAGATGGCGAACAAAGAATAAAACCGAGTTCACTTACTTAACGAAATAAAGAAAATAAACCAAAGAGCAAAAATCTTTCAACAAATTAGCGCCACTGCCGGGGACAATTTGTTCAGGAAGAAAACCTTCAAAAAAGACTCTTTCAACAAATTGGCGCCATTGTCGGGGAATTGCTTTAATAATAGAACATTTCATATTTATATGTCATTTATCAAATAATTGTACGTAACATTTTCTTTCTCTTTTGTATAAATTTATTTTTCCTTTTCTATATCTTTATTTTTATGTTTTGTACATTTGAAAAAATTAAAAACTCAAAAATAAAAAAACGAATTAGTGGAGTGAAAAGCTACTAGTTAAGAAACCTTTTATTGTTCTTATAAAATTTTAAGGAGATGTGGAGGTACCCCTCATCAACTTTTTCAAAAGAACAACATAAAAGAGATTGAAATAAACATGGATTAGTGGCTGGACTTTTTCTTCAAGAAGGGAAGCCACTTGAATCCTTAAAGGTTAAGTATTCACCATGTACTTTTGATGATGATACTTTATCTTGTGATACTTTAATCAAACATCTCCATCAACATGCCTTAGTAAATGATTTTGACATTGTCAAATTAATTTTTAAAACTAAGAGCATGCTTGTTACATTTGAGCCAAAAATGAATTTTTTCATACTTGAGAACTCCTAAAAAGTGTGTTATTTGGTTCGCCATTTAACAAAATAAATTCATGAAATTCTGAATGGATTTATTTATGGATGATTGGTGTGATAAATTTTGTTTTGAAGTTCCATAAATTCTGTTTGGACTTCCATTTTATCACTTGGATTTGAAATATGATTGAATTTTTTTTTCTAAACACCAATTTTCATGAAAAAACATGTTGTTTGGTGGGAATTCTCTCAATCAAATTTGATTGATGAACTTAATGTCTTAGGAAATTATAAATTCATGTGAATTGTTAGACTAACCTCAAAGCAAAAGAAAATTTCAAGTTTGAATTGATTTACCGGAAAACAAGTCCAAACAAACAGACAAAAATGAGGAGTTGATGGCACCACTATCTAGGAGAGGATAGTGAAAACAAGGAGAATGAAATTTTGTGTTCTCCTAAAAATGGTGGTTAGTTTTAATTTTCTTTTTCATTCTTTCAAAATATTATACAAACTTCCTAAAAATATTTTTTTGACTTGAGGATAAGTCAAGTGCTTAAGTTGGGGGAGTGTGTATAACATTTTGAAAGAAAGAAATTTTGCTTTATTTTAACACTTTCTGTTGTTTCTGTTGTGTTTTAATTCCTTAGTGTGTTTATTTTTATTTTTAGTGTGCTTACTTGTTAAAATTATTTTTTAGTGTGTTTATTTTTTATTTTTGAAGATTTATTTAAAAAGTTAATTTGTTGAAACTAAACAAAGTAAATAAACACAAACTTGGCTTTAACATTTTTCAAGATCAATGACTTTGTAAATTACAAGCTTTGATGAGCAACATGAGATGAAAAATTGAAAATTTTGTGAATAATTCATAATGTTATAACTTGGATAAAATGCAAACTTTTTGGAAAATCATTTATCATTACGTTGTGAATTTGTTTATAAATCAAAGAGTTGTACATAAACCAACCTTGTGAGGGAGTGTAAGCCAAATACAATAATTATGTGAGCTTATTGAGAAACTTTTTGGTTTTGCACAATTGATTTTGTTTGAATCTTTCTTTACTTGGTTGCACACAATTTGATAAGATATGATCAAGGCAAGTCCTTTCAATTAGAATGAGCCACTTGACCAAAAATGACCAACCAAAAATAGGAATATCCTTTGCTAACCCCTTTGAGCCTTAAAATAAAATTTTATTTTCAAATCAACCCTTGAACCTAATATGGAAAAAGAAAGGAAGGTTGATGGAAGAAATTAAGTTTGTCATGTAACAAAGTGTTCAAGGAAAAATTCTCAATCTCTTTACAAATCAAAAAGTAAAAAAAAAAGATTAAAAAAAAGGGAGTGAAAAGAGATTGAGAAAATTAACGAGAAGTTACACAAAAATGTCAAGAAAAAGAATGAGGGAAAGAAAAATGGAAAGAAGTTGAAAGGAGTATATGT
>NW_017724840.1:0-1872 GCF_001865875.1 Lupinus angustifolius | reverse complement strand
TGATAGCCAAGCCTCATTACAACCTAAATAAGACCTTAGTGATTCTTGAAAAAATTGTGCAATCAAAGTAAGTGTTGAGATGAAAAACAAAATTAAATTCTTGCAAACCAAACAAGTTGAGTTTTGAGTGAAACACTTACCCCATTTGGTTCCATTCTTGAACCGTGTGTGAAATGCATCTCTTTGATTGATAACATTTTTAATAAGTGAATTGCTAAATGAGTTTTTGAAAAGATGTGTTGAATTCTTAGTTTCAAAAATTATGAGTCAAAGTCACATAATCATAAACACATCTCATGGAACTTAAATGGAATCATGCATAAGTTTTGATCTTGTACAAACCTAATTTTTCCAAATCCAAGTGGTAAATATTTTACCTTTTCTTTGGGGACAAACAAAGTTTTAATTTGGGGGGAGTTTGATAAGTGCCAAACATACCTAAATTTCATACACTTTTATGGCACTTATCTTAAGCATAATTGAGAAAAACCAACTTAAAAATAATACTTTTTGGATAAAATATCACAATCTTGTATATTTCTTTTTTTATGTGTTTTGTAGGATTTAGAAAGAAAAAGGAAAGAGAATAAAGACTCATGGTCCAATAAAGACTCATGGTCCAACAAGAAAAAGAAGTCAAACTTAAGGTGCTCAAGCAGGCAGCTTAGCGTGGACCAAGCTACGCTGAGCTGACCTAGACACCAGCCTAGCACGGTCAGACCCAACCAGGCTTAATCAAACCAACCTGGCACAGACCAAGTTGCTCAAGAAGGCAGCTTAGCAGATCTGCTTGACCACTCAGCCTAGCACCAGACAAAGCCTGACACTGTCAGAACACAAGCTTGGCACAGTCAGACACAAGCCTGGCACATGCCCAAGCTGCTTAAGCCGGCAGCTCAGCGTTTCCACATGTGTGCTCAACGGTGAACCAGATACCTGACCAGGTCAGCAAGCACCAAGCCACGTCTCAGTCAGCACGGTCAAAGCTGCTCAAGTAGGCAGCTTAGCGGTGCCACATGTGTCCTCGGCGGTGTGCACCTAGAATTAACTTAGCCATCAAGAAACCATGAAGTTGCTTCGGCGGTGGACAAAGCAACATAGGCTTGCTTTTTGCTATGTCATGCTACTAATGAACTGCCAACAAGTGGCAAGTACCACTAGTGCTTTTCCGATCCAATTTACATCCGGCGAAATCGGAATCGGAATAACCCACCAAGGATAGTGAGGCATCCCGAGGATACCATAATCCCATGTTAGTTGTTCCTTTTAAATATCTCATGATTCTTTTCACAGTTATATAATGTGATTCCTTAGGTAAAGACTAAAATCTCGCGCACATGCATACACTAAACATGATATCAGGTCGGCTTGCAATTAAGTAAAATAATGAGCCAATTATACCACGATATTTTGTTACCTCTGGGGGTTGAATAGGTGTAGCGGTTAGAATAGCCGTTTTTCGAAACTCAACAATTTATGTTGAATCACCCCTAATTAATCGATTACAGGATGAAGATAATTGATTAATGCAATAGACTTAATCGATTAACAGAACAGGGATAATCAATTAACGCAACAGTTTTAGTCGATTAAACAGAAACAGTAAGCTATTACAGAAACGATTAATTGCAACTGATGGATGAATATCCCACTTTTTAGCTGCTTTATCTGAAGTCTTAGAAAGAATGTGAGTTCTCCCATCATAGACATTTCGAACTCCCCCGACATCATCTCAGAAAACTCTTTACACAAAATATCATTAGTAGATCCAAATATTATGTCATTCACATAGATTTGTACAAGTAATACATGATTTTCTGATTTTCTAATAAAAAGCGTTGTGTCAACCAAGCCTCTCTCGAACCCTTTTTC
>NW_017724839.1:0-231 GCF_001865875.1 Lupinus angustifolius | reverse complement strand
AAAATTACAAGAAAATAAAGAAACCTATCCAATGGTTTGACTCCCTTCCTACCGACAAAGAAAACGTTTCTTTCGGCGTAGCCCCAGCCAAAGGATCTCTGTTCTTTCCTTTTCTAACACTCTAAGCAATTATGAAGAATCACTCAATCTCTAAGGTGTTAAGACACCACGAGATTCCCTTTTTACAACAATTACACAACAATTACAAGAGTAAAATTAAGCTATTACAAA
>NW_017724838.1:0-325 GCF_001865875.1 Lupinus angustifolius | reverse complement strand
GGCTTGTCCTTCATCATTAGCTTCTTTTTCATTATCCATGTTCTTTGAGTATGCTTCTTCCAAAGCACCTGCAACATCATCAGAAACGACCTTTCTCTTCTCTTTTGGAGAAGATTCGTCAAACTGTACATGGACAGACTCTTCAACTTGCATTAAATATTTGTTAAAGGCTCTGAAAGCTTTGCTATGAATTGAGTATCCCAAAAATATTCCCGCATCAGCTTTAGAATCAAACTTTCCTAAAGCCCGCTTTCCATTATTTAATATAAAACATTTGCAACCGAAAGCGTGAAGATGGGATATGTTTGGTTTGTGGCCTTTTAAA
>NW_017724837.1:0-441 GCF_001865875.1 Lupinus angustifolius | reverse complement strand
TAACAAAAACAAAATGATCGCATAGCATAAAGAGTCGAAGAAGTCAGGAAATAGTACAAACCATAATGAGTCAATCAAAGACAAATAACAAAACATGAATAAGTCCTGAAAGCAGAAACAATCAACTAAATCCAGAAAGTGCCATAAGAAGAAATAAACCTAAGGGTGAGATAGCCTAGGTCTAAAGTCCTCTAAACTATGGTTGAGGCGGAGGATGGTCAATCTGATCATCAGGAATAGCAATGTTCTGATCACCCCTGATAAGCACAGATAGCTTCTGAAATTCTGAACAAAACATAGCATTCTGAGCTTCAGCATTAGATTGAATCATGTTCCTCTGCTCCTGAAATTTGTTGTCTGTATAGGCAATCTGACGTTTTTCATACTGCTCCATGCCTGCAAAATAAGAATCCTTCAATCCTTGGAAGTGAAGATCCATAC
>NW_017724836.1:0-652 GCF_001865875.1 Lupinus angustifolius | reverse complement strand
ACCCATGTCACCCTGATTATCATTATCAGACAAATCCAGATCAAATGTAGTGTAGTCCTCCTGATATTGCCAAGTAGTACCATACTTGTAGATTCCCATTTTATGAATGAGACTTTCACCAACCAGGTGATCTTTATCAGTATACTCAATAATGATAGTATCAGAAACATCAATGTGCAGATAATCGACAATGCGAGATATGAAAATACTATATGGAAGCAGCTTCGACTGAGACAATGATACACTGTTCATAATTTTCAGAATCTCCTCAGGCCAGTTGATCATGACATTATTCTTTACAGCATACATGAAACGCAAATCATTCACAGTAGGCTGTGCGTGATTTGTGTTCCTCTGTACTAGTATGTAAGCAATAACGTAATTCAACAGCCTGTTCTCAACAGATAATGACCCAGCTTTGGTCAGTTGACCCTGAATATACAAATGAGGGCCGCGAAGGAATGACTGATAGACATCAACAGGATCAAAGTTGTCCTTGACCCAGGAACAATCCCCTATACCATAACCAGACGTTGATAACCCGCCAACATTCAGAAACAGATCATCACTCATCTCAAACAGATTACCAGAAATCATAGACCAATACTTTCCATCCTTGTATCTAAAATTAGCATAAAACTCCCTAACTAGA
>NW_017724835.1:0-997 GCF_001865875.1 Lupinus angustifolius | reverse complement strand
CATCATAGGATAGGGCCAATGTGATGATGTTTTTGGCGCGCAAGTTATGCTGGACCCTCTTGCGCTCATCATCGGTCCACAAACTTTTCGGCTTATCTTTATGCTGATCGTCCACAAGATGCTGTGGAACGTAAGGGCCGTTGACTACAAGACTTAAAGCACAAAAGAGGTTGATAAAATGTCGAAACAAGTACAGAACCGAGACACTGTCTACCTTTAACATACTGGTTTGAATCGATTAAAATAGTGCAAAAATTTGAATTTTCAAAAAAAATGCCCAGGTAATCGATTAACAGGCGGTTTAATCGATTAAATCAGTGAAAATTTGGATTTTAGGCAGGAGAACGGTTTCGACTTTTTAGGACACATGCATGCATTGCAACGGATTAATCGAGACATTCATAATCACAGAAAGAGTTAATCAAGAGATATAATTTTGCATTTCAACATATATCATTTAAACATGAAACACATAGGCATATAGAGGCAAGACAATTAATGCAAACAACTATTTTTCCCTTTAGGATCACGAATACGCGGTTGAGCTAGCACTTCGTACTAGCTCTGATACCACTTGTTAGGTATCGGTGGTTACAATACACCTAGAAGGGGGGGGGGTTGAATAGTTGTAGCGGTTAGAATAGCTGCTTTTCGAAACTCGACACTTAATGCTGAATCACCCCTAATTAATCGATTACAGGATGAAGATAATCAATTAATGCAACAGACTTAATCGATTAACAGAACAGGGATAATCGATTAACGCAACAGTTTTAATCGATTAAACAGAAACAGTAAGCTATTACAGAAACGATTAATTGCACAACAGTTAACCGAAAATGGAACGAATAAGAGAGCTTACAAGAATTATATCATTGTATCATTCAGTATAGCATAAGAACAGAATGTATCAATTAAATCCACTATACCAAATAATCGATTACAAACAGTAAAGAGAGAGAGAGAGAAAACAAATCCTGCGACGCGAATTTTTATC
>NW_017724834.1:0-1880 GCF_001865875.1 Lupinus angustifolius | reverse complement strand
GAAAACGCAGTTTATAAAGAATCAGTCCAGAAGCCCAGTTAATCGATTAAATGCCATCATAATCGATTAACTTGATTCAAAAACGTTAACTGATTCTGTTTTTCAAGTTTTCAGTTTCAACAACTTTTCAAACAGTTAGGTTAATCGATTAACGTAATGCCTTAATTGATTAACAGCATTTTAAAATGTGTTCCAGTAGCAACCACTTTTCAAAGCAGTTGGGTTAATCGATTAAAGGATTAGTTAATCGATTAACAGCAATTTTAAATGTGTATTTTTAAATACAGAACCTCAAATATGTTATGCACTTAATTGATACATGTTTAACACTTAGTTTATGCCTAGAATGCACATATACATGTATTTATGTAATGCATGAACATATTATGAATGACATATCTCAAAGATGAAATGATTTAAAATGATTTATGCATATGAGACATATATTAGGTGCCCTAAGCCTTGACTCAACTTAAACTAGATTCTAGTCTAAGCCTAGTACCAATTAAAGACTTAAGCACGTTGATTTGTTGGTGATCTTCAAGCTATTATTATCACAAGTTGTCCTCATCAAAACAATGACATATAAAGAGAGCTTTCCAAAGTGTTCCTCTTGACATGCAAACTTTCAATTCTCATTAGTAAACATTGTACATACCTTCTAAATTCTTCATAGTTTATTCCTCTTCTTTCCTCCATATTTGTCTCTCATTTTAGGTAGTTTTTAGGCTAGTTTTAGAGTAGTTTAGTTTATAATTGAAGAGGAGAAAGGAGAAGGAAAATAAGATGCAAAAATCCATTTTGTAATCTCATTTTGAACTTAAAGCATCCAATCCATGGATGGATGGCTCATGCTCCTAACAATTTCATTTGAAATATGATTATGAATTTGTTTTCTTCTTCTTTTATTCTAAATTTGAATTTTAATCATTCAAGTTGGTGCTTTGGTTAATTTTATTTGTTTGAGAAGTTCTTAATGCTCTGTTGAAAGGTTTTCCTTAGGGGAGGATTTGACTTTTCTCTCTCAACAAATCGTCCTGGCAGTAGTGCCAATTTGTTGAAAGCGGAAAATCCCTCAATTCGGTGTGTTTTCATTTTATTTGATTAAGTGAACTCGGTTTTATTCTTTGCTCGCCATCTCAGCTTTGTTGAAATAAATTCCAACGCCGGTATAATTGTTTCAAGAATATTCTAGTTACAACTTACTTTTAATAATCATGTGAATAAGTTATTCCTTCTTTTCCCCATCTCGGCTTTGTTAGAATAAATTCCAACGTCGGTACAATGGTATCGAAGCAATCCCCTATTACATAATTATTAAGTACCTTTGAATACCATCTCAACTTCTTATGTATTTGTATGAATTCCAACATTGGTTTAATGGTATTCTAATGTACAAAACTGATGAATTGTTAGTTGTTAGAAACAAATAAATAAATAAACAACAAAAGAATAACAAATTTAAGTGACCTTTATTTTTTTTCTTCCTTTTCGGGTTCCTTTTATTAACAAACCAAATTTCTTCCTTAAGGAAGGTTGGTATTAAAGACTAAATAAATTGCGGAATGTAAATAACAATAAATAAAAGTTAGTAAGATAGTTTCATCACTTTTGTATATTAAAAGGTGTTTCAACAAATAAATTTATTGATAACACTTTACTATTTTACAATTTACACCTCTTTCAAGATTCAATTGTAGTATAGTATAGGGTTATGTCGAACCACAAGGAATTGCCTAATAGAATGAATCATATGAATATGTCAAAGCACAAATAATGAGGGAACATATTTTGGTTGTTTTTTATTTGATTTGATATGCACATAAACACTTAACAAGAAACATAAACTAAGTATTAACAAATTCTTGAGGAGACAAGAT
>NW_017724833.1:0-5317 GCF_001865875.1 Lupinus angustifolius | reverse complement strand
AAGAATAAGTAGAAATACATAACCATGTTCAAAAGAAATTGTTAGGAGCATGAGCCATCCATCCAAGGATTGGATGCTTTTGAGTTCCAAATGAGATTACAAAATTGATTTTTGCATCTCATTTGCCTTCTCCTTTTCTCCTCTTGAATTATAAACTAAAATTACAAAACTTACTTAAATAAAACTACTATGAAATAAGAACAAGCAGAGAGAACTTCAGGGAAGAATATTTAGGCAGAATGGTGAATGATATGTGTGATATGATATTTTTTTGAATGTAATATGCCTCTATTTATAGAAGTTTCCCTGGAGCCGCTGAGCTGCTTGTTAGCACCGCTCAGTAGCTGACCAAACCCTTCAACATGGGTTTGGTCAGTTGATCAAACAACTTTGTCACCTCCTTAAGCTTGACATATCAAAGCTAGTTGTGAGCTATGGGACCAGCTATGGTGAGCTACTCTGAAAAGCCTATGGTGGGCTACTTGAAGTGATGTCATTGGTGACTTCATGGTTTGCTTGATGGCTAAGTCAAGTCTGGGTGCACACTACTTAGCACACTTGTAGCACTGCTACAATGCTTGTTCAACAGCTTTGACTATGCTGACTGGGGCATTACCTGGTGCTTGCTGACTTAGGTAGGAGTCTGGTTCACCACTGAGCTGCTTGGTTGCACCGCTGAGCTGCTTGTTGAGCAGCTTGGGCGTGTGCCATGCTCGTGTCTGGACCATGCCAAGCTTGAGTTCTGACCGTGTCAGGATTAGTCTGGTGCTAGGCTGAGCGGCCAAGCAGGTCCGCTCAGCTGCTTGCTTGAGCAGTTTGGTCCAGGTCAGGCTGGTGTCCAGGTCAGCTTAGCGCGGCTTGGTCCACGCTCAACTACCTGCTTGACCACCTTGATTTTGACTTCTTTTTCTTTTTGACCATGAATCTTTTTTCTCTTTTCTTCTTCTGACTTCTTTTTCCTTTTGACCAGGAGTCTTTTTTCACTTTTCTTCATCTTTCTAAGTCCTACAAAACACATTGAAAAGAAATACAAACACAAATATACAAGATTGTGATATTTTATACAAAAAGTATTGTTTTAAGTTGGGTTTTCTCAATTATGCTTAAGATAAGTGTCATAAAAATGTATGAAATTTATATATGTTTGGCCCTTATCATTGAGTGATGTACAATTTATTTAATTAGTGACCTAACTTAAAACTTTGTTTGTCCTCAAACAAAAGGTGAAATTTATCCGAAATCAATTTGGCTAAATTTAATAGATGATAAACATGATTTCAAATTTTTATAAACATGTCAAAATTAGATTTCAATGAGATTTTTCATGATTTGTGAATTTTGACACATAATGCTTCAAAAAAGAAATAAATGCTTTTGTTTATAAAAAATGTGTAACAATTCACGTAAGCAAATATTTCTCTAACCAACAAGTGTTCTTTGCACACAAGTTCAAAATTGGAACTTTTATGAAGGGTAAGTGTTTCACTCAAATTTTCAATCATTTGTTTGAAGTAATTTGAACTTGTTCTTTGTCTCACCTATTCTCTTAAATTGCATAAATAATCAAAGATCACTAAGGTCTTTAAGATCAGTAAAGTCTTTATTTTGGTTGTAATGAGGCTTGCTTTGGATAATGGTTTTTCTAGATATTCAATGCTAAGTTAAAAAGAGAGCATCTTTGAAAATTTTCTCAATGGAGCACTTTACTCTTCTTTTCTCCATTATTTTTCCCAACCTCTTTAAATTTTGAACCTTAGCTTCTATTTTTCTCAATCTCTTTTTGTTTCTTTTTCATTTGTAAAGAGATTGAGTTTTTTTCTTTCTTTTAAGAAGCAAAGTCCACCAATTTTCCCCCCAACTTAATCCTTTAAAACTATTCTTTAAAATTTAATGTTCTCTTAAAACATTTTTTTCAATTCGGTTTCATGGGATAGTTTGAAATTTTATATTTCATTTGTTTGGCTCAAAGGGTCTTATCAAAGGATGATCCTAATTGGGTTTGGACTTTTTGGCCTTTGGTTCAACTTAATAAAAGAACATGCCTTAATCATTTCTTATCATTTTATTGCAATTAAGAGATTTAAAGACTCAAACAAGTTTAATTAGACAAATCAAATGTTGATTCTCACTTTGATTATCACATGTGTTTGGCTCACTCCCTTACTTGGTTTGGTTTCACACTTTTTTATTTTTAAAAAAATGTTTGCAAAGATCTTGTTACATAAAATTGAATTTTCAATTTTCAAAAATTTCAAGTTATGACATTATATGATTTAATTTTTCACAAAAGTTTAGCATATACCTCATTTTGCTCAATCAAAGCTTAATTTAAAGTATGCTTTAACATTTTCTAATCACGTGATCTTGTTTCAAAATTTTTGTTTAGCCATTTAGTTTTCGGTTTTGAAATTGTTTTGAGTTGTTGAACAAACAAATTTACTTTTTACATATTTACACAACCTAAACAAGAAAAAAAATTTAAATTACATCAACTCCTTGTCCTGCCTTTTTAAATGAAGGCTTGTCCCAAGCCTTAAAAAAAATATGGAACTTTCTTCATGTGATTTAAAAATTTCTTAGTTTTCTAAGCAAAAATAAAAATACTAACAAAAGACAAACTATTAATTTCAACTTGATAATAACATAGAGTTAAAGCATAATAGAAAATGACATAAAAAATGCAACATAATATGGAAATTGAAATATTTAGGGGAAAGAGAAAACCAGAAAAGCTTTTCTTATTCTTCATCATTTTCCTTCTCTTCTTCTTCACTTGTGCCTTGGAACCAAAAATCCCTCAAAAGAGGAGTTTTTCTTGATTTTTGACCGAAAATCCTTGACCAAAGACCCTTGACCAGAGACTTCCAACCCCTATATAAACACCCATTCTTGAATCACAAAAAATAGAACAAAGATAAAATGTAGGAAAGGGAAATAACATAGTATATATCAAAATGTACTGGGTTGCCTCCCAGCAAGCGCTTCTTTAATGTCACTAAAAAAGAAAGAAGTTACTACTTACAAAAAATAGAACAAAGATAAAATGTAGGAAAGGGAAATAACATAGTATATATCAAAATGTAATGGGTTGCCTCCCAGCAAGCCCTTCTTTAATGTCACTAGCTTGACATTGGTTACTAAAAAAAAATTTATTCCTTCTACTGCCCTGTTGAGTCGGATTCACCCTTCAGGATTCGTTATCATTTTCTCTAGGATTCACTTCTGTATTAGCTGAAAATGTTGATTTCTGATTTTCAGCTAATTATTTGGCCAATTGCCCAATTTGTATCTCCATATTCCTTAGAGAAGCATCAGCATTTTTCTGATTCGACATGGTCATTTGCATAAACTGGTTTAGAGTATCTTCCAGTTTATTGCTCTTATCCTGGGTGGGGTGTTGAAATTGATTATTCCGGGGGTAGAAGGGTTGTTTTTGAGGAAGATCTTGCCTCCAAGGCTGATTTCTTTGAAATTGATTATTACCCCCTTGAGGGTAATTATTTTGAAAGTTCTGCCTTGGAGGGTTTCCAACAAAATGCACTTCCTCATTTTGGCAGGTAATGGAATCATGATCCTCATTACAATTGTCGCACTGATAAATTTGCTTCTTTGAGGTTTCCCGTAACTGTTTTGGCAAATCATTGAGATTTTGGGTCGCCTCTTCTAGTTGTTGTTGATGCAATTTATAATGGGCCAATACTGCATCAGCTGAATTCAATTCAAGTAATCCACCTTGCCTAGGTGGTGGCCTTCTTTGGTGTTGACTTTTCTGATAATTTAATGCCATGGATTCGATAATATCAATTGCTTCTTGTGGAGGTTTAGCCATTAGTTGCCTGCCTGCAAATGCGTTCAAGATCCATTTATGCTGTTGTTGAAGTCCATTCACAAATATATGGATCTGGGTTTGAACATCAAACCCATGGTGAGGGCATTTTCTGGGCATGGATTTGAATCTGTCCCATGCCTCGCATAGACTCTCCTCAGAAGGCTGGATGAAAGTGGAGATATCAATTTTCAAGTCCATAAATTTTTCCTCCACCATATTCTTGTTTTTTATATATGTTGTGGATGATCTAGGAACCATTCTTTGGCTTTTCCGATAAGTGTTAACGAAAATAGCCTTAGAAAAATGGTCTCCTCCTCAGACTCGGAGATCCCAGCAGTACCAACCAACTCCTAGAATTTTGTGAGGTGGTTGTACCAACTCTTTGGCTTTTCCGATAAGTGTTGGCGTACATAAGCTATACTAACCCAGTTTTCATTTCTGTTGGCCTTTGAGAGCCTGAGGGTCTCCTTAATCTTATCATATTCCTGGGGTTGAAGCTGACAAACCCACCAACACTGTTCTGATTTTCTACCCTGGATTCATGATTTTCTGTTTTTTTTCTTGGATAATAGTTCTTGCTTAACGTGCCATCTTTTGTGCTTTTTTCTACTTCTTGAGTGTTTTCTCTATTTCGGGATCAAGAGAAAATTCAAGTTGTTTATTCCTGTTCATGCACAAGAAAGGTTTTTCTGTCTATTTTCCAAGAAGAGTTAGTAGATAAATAATGTACATATTTAATAATTCACATCTTTGTACAAAGTCAAAATAATTTGTACAAAAACAAAAATAAATTTATGCACAACTATTTGATGAATGACATATAAATATGACATGTTCTATTATTAAAGCAATTCCATGGCAGCAGCACCAATTTGTTGAAAGGTTTTTCTTGGGGGAGGATTTGGCTTTCCCCTCTCAACAAATCGTCCTACCAATAGTGCCAATTTGTTGAAAGCGGAAATTCCCTCAATTCGGTGTTTTCTTTTATTTGATTATGTAAGTGAACTCAGTTTTATTCTTTGTTCGCCATCTTGGCTTTGTTGAAATAAATTCCAAGGCCGGTATAATGGTTTCAAGAATATTCCAGTTACAACTTACTTTTAATAATCATGTGAATAAGTTATTCCTTCTTTTCCCCATCTCGGCTTTGTTAGAATAAATTCCAACGCCGGTACAATGGTATCGAAGCAATCCCCTATTACATAATTATTAAGTACCTTTGAATACCATCTCGGTTTTGTGGAATAAATTCCAACACCGGTTTCATGGTATTCTAATGTACAAAAGTGATGAATAATTAGTTGTTAGAAACAAATAAATAAATAAATAAAGAAAAAAGAATAACAAATTTAAGTGACCTTTATTTATTTACTTCCTTTCGGGTTCCTTTTATTAACAAACTAAACTTCTCCCTTAAGGAAGGTTGGTATTAAAGAATAAATAAATTGTGGAATGTAAATAACAATAAATAAAAGTTAGTAAGTTAGT
>NW_017724832.1:0-23244 GCF_001865875.1 Lupinus angustifolius | reverse complement strand
AATTGCCTAATAGAATGAATCAAATGAACATGTCTATGCACAAATAATGAGTTAAACATATTTTCATTTTGATTTTAATTGAATTTCATATGAACAATTAACAAGAAACATAAACTAAATATTAACAAATTCTTGAGGAGACAAGATCATTTTGAATAAGGAAAATATTTTTCAACTTTTTATGAATTTGAACTGCTTAGACAAGTTCTTATGTTTTACTTTGATTAACTCCAAACACCAAGGTCTAAAATCCTCCTTTTAGTGTATGTCCTAAAATGGTAGAATGATAATCACTTATATTTATTACTAAACAATATTACCTCCACAAGACACTAGGTTGTCACACCCTAATCTTGGCTAGTCTAATATTGAAGTAGTAATGAATATAAGATCTTAAGAAAAGTATGCTTAACTTGGCAAATAAACTAAGTAGTACAACTACTTCTTAGTTTATTTTATAAGTGTTTGAGACATGTAATTTTTGTAAATTGAAATCAGTTTTTAGGTGATCAATCTAAAAAGAGCATTAAGAATTTCTCAAACAAATAAAATTAACCAAAGCACCAACTTGAAAGATTAAAATTCAAACTTTTTAGAATATAAGAATTGAATGCTTTGAGTTCCAAATGAGATTACAAAATTGATTTTTGCATCTCATTTGCCTTCTCCTTTTCTCCTCTTGAATTATAAATTAAAATTACAAAACTTACTTAAATAAAACTCCTATGAACTAAGAACAAGAAGAGAGAACTTCATGGAAGAATTCTAGGTATAATGGTGAATGATATGTGTGATATATGATATTTGATTCGAATCAAATGGTGAACAATATGTGTGATATGACATTTTTTCGAATGAAATGTGCCTCTATTTATAGAAGTTTCCCTGGAGTCACTGAGCTGCTTGTTAGCACCACTCAGCAGCTGACCAAACCCTTCAGCATGGGTTTGGTCACTTGATCAAGCAGCTTTGTCACCTCCTTAAGCTTGACTCATCAAAGCTAGTTGTGAGCTATGGGACCAGCTATGGTGAGCTACTCCTGAAAAGCATATGGTGGGCTAATTGAAGTGATGTCATACATGACTTCATGGTTGCTTGATGGCTAAGTCAAGTCTGGCCGCTTAGCACACATGTAGCATCGCTAAGCTTCTTGTTTAGCAGCTTTGACTGTGCTGACTGGGACGTGGCCTATTGCTTGTTGACTTTGGCAGGAGTCTGGTTCACCGCTGAGCTGCTTGGTGGCACCGCTGAGCTGCTTGTTGAGCAGCTTGGGTGTGTGCCAGGCTCGTGTCTGACTGTGCCAAGCTTGAGTTCTGACTGTGTCAGGATTAGTCTGGTGCTAGGCTAAGCGGCTAAGCAAGTCCACTCAGCTGCTTGCTTGAGCAGTTTGGTCCAGGTCAGGCTGGTGTCTAGCTCAGCTTTGCGTGGCTTGGTCCACGCTCAGCTGCCTGCTTGAGCACATTGATTTTGACTTCTTTTTCATTTGGACCATGAGTCTTTTTCCTCTTTTCTTCTTCTTTCTAAGTCCTACAAAACACTTAGAAAAGAAATACAAACACATATATACAAGATTGTGATATTTTATACAGAAAGTATTGTTTGATTATGTTTTTCTCAATTATGCTTAAGATAAGTGCCAAAAAAATGTATGAAATTTAGATATGTTTGGCACTTATCATGCTCTTTTTAGATTGATCACCTAAAAACTGATTTCCAGTCATGAAAAATTAGTTGTCTCAAACACTTAACAAATAAACTAAGAAGTTGTTGTACTACTTAGTTTATTTGCCAAGTTAAGCATATTTTTCTTAAGATCTTATATTCATTACTACTTCAATATTAGAGTAGCCAAGATTAGGGTGTGACAACCTAGTCTCTTTGTGGATGTAGTATTGTTAAGTAGTGAATATAAGTGATCAATATTCTACCATTTTATGACATACACTAAAAGGAGGATTTCAGACCTTGGTCTTTGGAGTTAATCAATGTAAAACATAAGAACTTATCTAAGTAGTTCAAATACATAAGAAGTTGAGAAATACTTTTATCGTTCAAAATAATTTTGTCTCCTCAAGAATTTGTTAATACTTAGTTTATGTTTCTTGTTAAGTGTTTATGTGCATATCAAATCAAATCAAAAACAACCAAAATATGTTCACTCATTATTTGTACATTGACATATTCATATGATTCATTCTATTAGGCCATTCCTTATGGTTCGACATAATCATATACTATACTACAATTCAATCTTGAAAGAGGTGTAAATTGTAAAATAGTAAAGTGTTATCAATAAATTTATTTGTTGAAAACACCTTTTAATATACAAAAGTGATGAAACTAACTTACTAACTTAATAAATTTATTTGTCACTTAACTTTATTATTCTTTTGTTCTTTATTTATTTATTTATTTCTAACAACTAACTATTCATCACTTTTGTACATTAGAATACCATTAAACCGACGTTGGAATTTATTCCACAAAACCGAGATGGCCTTATTTATTTCTTTTTAACAACTAACTATTCATCACTTTTGTACATTAGAATACCATTAAACCGGTGTTGGAATGTATTCCACAAACTGAGATGGTATTCAAAGGTACTTAATAATTATGTAATAGGGAATTGCTTCGATACCATTGTACCGGCTTTAGAAATTATTCTAACAAAGCCGAGATGGGGAAAGAAGGAATAACTTATTCACATGATTATTATAAGTGAGTTGCAACTGGAATTTTCTAGAAACCATTATACCGGCGTTGGAATTTATTTCAACAAAGCCGAGATGGCGAACAAAGAATAAAACCGAGTTCACTTACTTAACCAAATAAAGAAAACACACCGAAGAGAAAAAATCTTTCAACAACTTGCTATGAACCATAATGTTGTTGTCCATTGGAGTAGACCAAGGCTTAGGTTGTAGAAGTATAACATCTTTAATAATATCCAATGCATACTTGCTTAGACACAAGTTAATCCCTGATTTTCAATGAGTTTGAGAATCCCTAGGTCTTTAATGTTGAATTGGACATCTAGTAGTTGCTTGATTGCCTTATTTGATCTAAGTCATTTACATCAAGGACCAAGCCATCCACATACACTAGGATAATAGTGAAATGAGAGGAAATAGTCTTAGCAAATAATGAATAATCAACTTTGGATTGGGAATAACCAGAGCCAATCAACATTGTTGTAAGATTTACATTCCAATGTTTGTTTTCATATTTGAAACCATAAAGGTACTTCTCTAGTTTGCATACAAGAGAAGGTTTATAAATAGAGAGTCTTGGAGTGGTTTCATATATACCTCTTCAAGCAAATCTTTGTGTAGGAAAGTAGTGTTCGCATCCAGATAATGAAGATGCCAATTGAAAGCTGAAGCAAAAGCCAACAAGACCCTTATGGTGCTCATCTTCACAACATGGATAAAAGTTACTAGATAGTCTATCCCAATTGTTTGAGAATAACCTTTAGCATCCAATGTAGTCTTGTGTCTTTGACTACACCCATTTGTACGATGATTAACTTTAAACACCAATTTTAAACCTATAACTCTCTTATTTGTAGGCAGTGGTTATGTTTTAGTGACAACTTGTCATTAGAAAGGTAATTTGACAAGGGATACTTGGTAGTAAGAAGAGTTGGATTTTGTGAAGAAGTGAACAAACAATGATAATTTTGTAAGTGAGTAGGAACGTGTCTTATTCTATTGGATCTTTTAAGTGAATGTTCAATACTATCAGTATTAGATGAGGAATGGTCAACAGGCTCTGGCTCAACTAAATCAACTAAAACGGTAGTGTACATGGGAGATTTGTTGTTCAACATTTGTTACTAAAGTGAAGTTCTGAAGTTGTCATTATGACTAAAATAGGAACCAAGTAAACGGATGGAGTGATCTTCTTATGTGTTATTATGAGCATTCGAGAAGGGGAAGACATTATAATAGAAAGTGACATTCCTGGAGAGAAAAATCTCCCTAGTATGCAAATCAAATATGATATAACCTTTTGTCCCTCGCTTAAAACCAAGAAACACAAATTTCCTTGTCGCCCTTATATCTAACTTCTTCCTATTCCCTACTTAGGTTAAATAAAACCAGAGGCAAGTAAACATTTTAAGCATGCAAAAATTTGGATCATAATTTAATAGGATTTGATAACATGACTTCTAATTAAGACAAAGTGAGGGTTGTCTATTGATGAAGTATACAACAGTGCTCACAACAAAAATCCAAAATACTTGTGGAAGGAAGAGTGAAACATTAATGATCTAGCAAAACCTAAGATATGTTGTTGTTTTCTGTCAAGAACTCCATTTTTTGTGGAACTTCATCATTAGTGGTTGGTGAATAATCCATTTTCATGCATAATACATAGACAACTTGAACACATAACCATTCTCTGATGTAATACACTTTAAGCGAGTTCCAAATTGTGTGTTTATAAGAGTGGCAAATGGATTAATCAGCATAGGTGTTTTCGATTTAAGTTTCATCAAGAAAAGCCAAGTATGCCTAGAATTATATTCCACAATGGTTAAGAAGTACCTATGACCTAGAATTAAAGAAATCAAAATTGGTCCCCAAATATAAACATGTATTACATCAAAGCAACATACAAAACATGTTAAACTTATTTGTAAGGGAAAGTTCTTTTGCTTAACAAAATGATAAGTTTCACAGGGATCAATGTTGGTACTATAGTGAATGAAAGGAAAACTCTTATTCAAAACCACAAGCTTGTTTTCTGAGGGAGGACTGAGTCTCTTATGCCGAAGATCTATGCTATATGTAGGGACATGATTGTAGCAATGAGGAACTTTAGTAGACAAATTGTTAACACATGTTGATAAAATCCTCCTTTGATTTGGACTACAACAATCACCCTCGAGGTAGATTCTTCCTGAATTATGCATTTCAGTTTTGAAAACATTAGTTTACAATTGAGGGTGTAAGTTAATTTTGACATGAAGATAAGTTGAAGTTAAAATAGAGATGCACAAATATCTTGGACACTCTTTCTAAGCGTGTGCATAAAAACACGTCTTTCCATACCCTCACCTTTAGTGGTACTAACATTTCCTTCCCTCAACTTGCCTAATTACTAAGTATCTGATTATATCTTAAACGATCAATTTCGACATTCCGACATTATTGAAAATATTTAAGAATTTTTCCTAAAAGATCTCTAGACGTATTAATGTATCCAAATATTTCATTTGGATTACAATTACAATCTTAACCATACACGATAAAAATTTCATATACCATTTTGACTAAAAAAGTCCAGAATTAGCCCGAATGGCCTTAGTTCGCTTAAGGATAATATATGGACTTCAATAACTGGAGACCTAAAATAGTTTCACTAAGACAGAACTAAAATGTTGACATATATAGCTCAGCCTAAAATATTAAGGGTATTTAGGGTCCCCTGAAGTCATCATTTTCGGTTTAGGGCTTTCGATGAGGTAAATGACTTCCAGTTATTGTAGGACTCTCAGGAGTGTGTCATAAATCTCTGAGATGGTAGTATATCTACAATAAAAGCACCTAGGCAGTAAGTATATAACTTTTGAAGTTATACCTAGGCCATTTGAGGCATTACCAAAGATGATCAAGGACCTACAGGCCGAACCCGTGACATTAACGAGGTTTTGGCTTCTCAATCATTTGATAATGCATGGGTTAGCTCTGAGACCCTTAGAATTTCGTGGCTAACACAACTCGAGAAGATCGACCTCAAAGCTCTTTTTGATGCCTAGGGCACTTCCTTTCTTTCCCCTTCCCCTCCAGTCCTTTCACCCCTTTTCAATCTTAAAATGAAGAATGTACAGGAACTGGTTTAACAAAAAGGGTCTCGAACTGAACTACAGTGATCTGATACTTGGTCTGAGAGGTCGGTTATGTAGGCAACAACTGTTCCTAGGTTGTATTACAGTCCATAATAGATAGACACCAATAACAATGCACATGCATGTGGTTAACTTTGGCTCTAGAGGTTCACACATCCTATAACACTAAAATTACCCTTTTTGGATAACATCTTAGCTTTTCAATATGATGGAGTGTGGGTAGGATTTGGAAACTCTCACACCATGAATTTCTAGCCATAGCTAGACTCAAAGCAGGATGATAAAAACATGCAATTACAAACTAAGAGCATCTATATCATTCCTAATCAACCTAGAGACGTGAGACCTCATAACCTAGTCAACATGCATGGATTCATGAGTCTTTTTAAAACAAAACTTTTAGAACAAACTTTTAAAGAGATAATTTTAGTGGTTTGAGTTCAAAATTGAGTTCCTCATACCTCAATTTAGTTGACTACTCACTAACTCACTTCACCATCTTAACCTTGCTCATGAACATTCAAGAGAGAAAATGAGCTATGAAGAACCCTTAGATTTGAACGTGAAGACCATAGCTATGATCATCATACCTTAAGGATGATGGATTCTCACTTGTATGTGAGCTTAGTGAATAAAAACGGAGGTACCCCCTCCTTATACAATGGACGCGTGAGATAGGGAGGAAGAAAAAACTTTCGGGATGTTGACTTTGTGAAGTTAAGACCAAGTTAGACCACTTAGTGGCTTTTATAGGAGGAGATTGAAGAGGTTTGGGCTGAGTGGGTGTTTAAGTGGGAGGCCCACATAGTAAGTGAGATATTAGTTTCTTAAGTGTACGTTAAGATGGATGCCTGATATCATGTAGATTTGGCTAGTATCACCTTTATGTAGTGCATGGGTATGTTTCTTGCATTCTAAGATACCTTAGGGCTATGTTGAACATTGTATAGATGATTATCTATACTTTCATAGCTAACAGAAAGAGTTGTGGGTACTCATAGGGAATCCGATAAAGCTTACTAGAAAACTAACTCTTGCCCTATTTTATCTTTACTTTTTATTATGTTCTTAGGTTGAGGTAAAAGCTTTCTATCCTCACTAATTTAATTCCAATGTAATATTACAAAGTCGACTAGGTTATATTACTACTTGAGTCATATCTACTAGATTCTTATAGATAGACTAACCTGATAACAGGTAAACCCTAAACTTCGACAATTTAGCATTTCAAACTAAACTAGCCTATATTCCTTATCCCGATCCTATGTCTAAGCTTAATTCTATGTCTAGAACTAATCTACGAAGTTCTTTAAACAAAACTTATGTTTTGCACCTCCCAACAAAAAATTCATCCATGGGTTATTTATTATTCAAGTAAGTTAGCCCTTACTTGAATAATCCCTCTTTCACATATCATATAGTTTCTATGTCCTTCTACCAGCAATAAAATCACAATAATACATACATATTCGCATATACAATGTACATTCCTTTATCTACCTAAGGAGGGAAAGGAGGAATGTTATAAAGAATACATGATAATACATGAATGATACATGGAGGTAATTTCATTTGTGGGATGCAAATGTTGTGAGCCAGAAGGCTTCAACATTGCAAGAATTGCTAGATGTAGTTCAGGAGTAAAATGCATTAGTGAGATTCATCTTCAACTTCTTCAATCATCATCTCGTTCATGTGTCCATTATGAGTAAAGTCATCATCTTTCCATCAAAGTTATTTACATTGTTTGTCTTCTTATTGTGGGGCCATGTTTATTACAATAAGTGTACATCTTTGAATTATAACCTCTTCCGCTTTGTCCTCTTGCATTATTAGCTACATAACCCCTTGAAAAATGGCTAATTGCCTTTATAGTCTCTCAAACTCCTTCTTCCTGAAGAATCTTGCACATTATTGACCAAGATTATTGATTCATCCATCACTACATTCAATTATCGTTGTTACTGCATCAACAATGAGAAAATCTTATTAATAGTAGACAATGATTCCATTAACATGATTTATGATCTAACAACACTATATTGCCCACTCAATCCTTTCAAAAATTTAATCACATAATCAATTTCTCCACCAGGCCTAATTATGGGAATTAGGTTACATGTGCATTATCATAATTGTAAGAAGTAATAGATCTGAAGCAATCTAATTCTTGCCGTAAGCCTTTCAACAAAGTAAAATATGCTCTTAATGAAAGATTTCATTGTCTAGATCTATATAGATCTTCTAGAAATTTCCAAATCCTAAAAACATCACCTTTACCTATAACACATATCCTTCCAAAATTCAAAAGTTGTTTCTAAATAGTTAACACTTCGTGCAATGGTTGAATGCAGGGAGTCATTTATCTAAGATAGGACAAGAGTATTGCACCTATCTCATTCTGCAAACAAACCATCTGATAGAGGAGGCTTAGGAGGACCATCATCAACAAATTCTACCATGTTCTTTGATTTCAAAGCCATTATCATAGTTGTACACCACGAATGATAATTTGCACCACCAATGGAGCTAAGATCAGAATTGCTCCTAAATTTCCATTACGGTGCATATACAATGGACTTGTTGGATCCTTGAGAAAATTCAATGTCATTTTGAGAAGAAAAACGAGGTAATTTTCTCAATAAAAAATGACTTGTTGTTATGCAAAAAATACGTAGTAGAGCTGCTCAATGGAAGCTCTTATATCATCTTAGAGCTTGTCCAATCATGGCAAACAAGCACAATTGTGAAGAATGAGAAGAGGGGAAATGAAGATGAAAATGTAACTGCGATAAAATGGAAAGGAATGCTTGTAGAAGAATTAAAGGGGAAAAGACAGGAGAGAAACATAGGTAGTTTGAGGAATGCTTTTCTCATTAGATTTAAAAGTTCAATTTTAAATCCCTATATACAAGAGGAAATGAATGAATCAACACTAGTCAGCCAATAGCTAACTTCTATAACTACTTCCTATAACTAACAAAACTACATAACTTATAATATAAGCAATCTATTTTTACAATGGGATAACAAACCTCTAATCTAAATAAGGACTTTGAACGAGCAATTTCCTTATCCTTCTCTTTAACCCCAAGCTTATCCTTCAATTATCTCTCTTAGCTTTGATCAATTTCCTTTGCCTATGGATCAATTTCATTTGCCTCTTTGAAATGGATGTGTCTATAGCAAATGAGTATCTGTGTGACAAAACGTCTTACACATCATTCACATTATATTAAATAAATTATAATGTAATAGTCAGTTATAATTTAGTGGGTTGAGGGAAACAATCATTTTATCCTAAACTTTAGGGAGGTAGTTATTTGTATTGATTATTTAGTACTATTGTGGTGCTTCCTTAGGAGACCTATTCCTTCTCTAAGTTGAATAAATATCACTTCCACATACCACAACTTATCATTTGGTGATTTTATCACTATATCCACATACCACAACCTATCATTTGTTCGTTCACAAGATTTGCCTCAACGCCAATATTTAATTGCAACCATCACTACTACATTTCATGACTTCAGAACTCACCAAAGATCTCTGGTATGAATCATATTTATAGAACTTCCAAATTTTTCAACATAAACTAGAACCATATTCTCTCCCACCCCTCTGTCACCAAACATAGACAATACCAATATTTCGATCATTATTCCATCACTCCTCCTGACCGTGTCACTAGAATTTCTTGTTATATGATTGGATATGTACTTGATTGGTACCAATGGATGCATAACAACCATTTGATTAAAACTTGGGAGGAAATCGCGCGTTCTTGGGAACTTAGATTTGGCCTATATGCATATGAAAATCATCAACAAGCATTATTCAAGTTACAATAAACCGCATGAGTTTCTGATTATCAACATGATTTTGAGCATTTGTGCAACTGTGTCATTGGCTTGCCTCCTCATTCCATTTGGGACTGCATCATTTCTGGTTTGAGCCCTGACATACAGAATGAATTATCCATGTTGCATCCTAATTCTAGTTCATAAGCCATTGGTTTGGAAAAATGGGTGAAAACCAAATTATCAGCCTCACACACTACCTTAGTTTATGCTTCTTGCCCAAATTAGTCTGGAACCATGGCACTTATCCTACCTAAACCACCACCACACTTTTGCCTCACATTACCGAATGCAACACAACCACCATTGGCCTTAATTTTACCACCTTCCAACACCAAAACTACACCACTAATTCCTTCATTAAACAAAATTGAGATAGATGCTTGTAGAGCAAAGAATTATGTTTCAATTGTGAGGAGAAGTACTATCGTGGCCATTGTTACAAGAATAGCCAATATTTGTTAATGAACCACCAAACACTGTTGTCAAATCCTCTACTAATGTATGTTTTACAGATTTACCAACCATTCTACCATCTCCAACCCTTACCAATTCTGACACTACACATAGCAAACCAAGCATTGAACAATTCCATCTCTCCTTACAAGCAGTTTCTAGACAATTATGTTTTATGATTGCATACTGGGGCATTTTATTTTAGTATTAGTTGTAATAGGTAGCTTACATAACATCATTCAACCTTGAGTGGCTAACTTAAAGAATTTATCCATTCAAACACTACCTTCTTTTTCTATCAGGGTAGGCAATTATGGCCATTTAAAATGTACTGGCCTATGTTCAAATGTTCCTCTTGCAGTTTCAGAGCATAATTTCAGAGCATCACTCTATCTTCTACCTATACAAGGAGCTGACATAGTTCTTGGGGTACAATAGTTACAAACTATAGGACGCTTAGTTTCTAATTATATAATACCTTCTATGCAATTTTACCACAAGGGGGATCTTATCACTTTTGTTGGCATAACTTTTCCCTCATTATCTCTTACCACTTTTCCTTAATTAATCTGTATGTCCAATACTAATTCCATTTCCACTCTTCACACAGTTACCATGTTCCCTACTAACGACCAATCATATATATGCCATTCATTTGTATTAAAGCAATTTTAAAGCAAAAAATTGCAAGCTTCACATATATTAGTCAAAACCTTGACAATTTACTAACTACTTCAAGAAATTTAAGTAACTGTTTAGGATATAATCAAGTTAAGAAAAGGAGACCATATAGAAAGCAAATAGTTCATAATCATAACATGCATAAAAATAACTTGCCTACTTATTTTTATTGTGGAATTTATGGTCATATATCTATCTCTTGTCACATAAGAAGGCATGGAGTGCCTAGTGGTAAGTATGTAAGGCTACAAAAAGGACTAGTTCATGTGGTTACTAAAAAAAGGGACCCAACATAAATTGGGTACCTAAAAGTATCAAGTGATTTTAATTTGAATTTAGGCCTCCGAATACACGGACAATATTGGTATCTTGATAATAATTGTTTGAAGCATATCACATGTGATAGGTCAAAATTCCTTGAACTATCATTCAAAGAAAAGGGCTATGTCATATAAACACGCAGAGTCAGAAAGATAGGTAATGCTTCGCAAGCTATCATCGACAACGTTCTTTACGTAAGGGCTGGAGCATAACTTGCTAAGCATAAGCCAACTGTGCGATTGATGTAATAAAGTATCTATCGTTTCTAAGTGTTGCATTATTCATGATGGCGTAGATAATAAAATAAAACTCATAGGTCACTGATTTAACAACATTTACGTGATTAACTTGGAAGATATCACATTTATGTTTTCAAAATGCCTTATTTCAAAAAAAAGAGATATTTGGGTTTGGTACCAGCGATATCCACAACTAGGCCATTGGAATTACTCAACATAGACTTATTTGGACCCTCTCAGGTCATGTGTGAAAGTTCAAAGAGTCAAGACATGCACATTTATGGCTAACCGAAGTTTTAAATAAGCAAACACAAATACAAGAAAGCTTCAAGATCGTACAACAAACAACGAGCCAAAGACTCACAGGTTGCATCTATAGATTCAGGACTTTATTATCTTTACTTGTAATTAGAAGTCTTAAGATGTGTGCCTTAGTTTGAGTCTAGGTTAGGTAAACTTAGGTGGAAAGTCTCACAAGAGCTAATATAGAATAAGATTAAAATTGATACATATCATCTAGATACCTTATGATACTAGACTCATGCATATATATACATAGTTTCATGCATTAAAAGTAATATATTTTGAAAAGCTATGTAAAGCATGTGCTTATCATATAGGTAGTTTACCATACATTCCTTACATCAAAGAAAAACATTTTTAACTCAATATAATCGATTAAGTAGTTAGTGTAATCGGTTATCTAGAATTATGTTACTAATTGATCTGGTTCTATTAGCACGTTAATCGATTAAGTCACCATATAATTGATTAAGACATAATTGAAAACTGATTTTTAACAACTAGTTAATCGATTAAATGGAAGGATAATTGATTAATATCAATATCAGTAGGTTTAGTATAAATTCTATATTTCTTGCCAATGTGGCATAACATGCATATTTAGAGAGCATACATTTTCATAGATTGCTTTACATTGAGAAAGTGCATTTAGAAAAACTAGGGACTGAAAGCATTCTGATTAAGGCTTAGAGTTTAACACCATTGCATTTAGGCTCTAGTTTCTTATGCATCAATTTCTTCCATGTTATTCTTGATTTCTTTGAGAGAATTGTGAGGAAAATATTTTTCTAAAAAGAGTGGGAATCATTTTTTAAAACCTAATGCATTAATTTCGTTAAGAATTAGGATCTTGTGGATTTTCTGCTTTTATGTTTTAGATTGAGTTTCAATTGTTGAATCCGAACATTAAGTACTCAAGTCAACTCAATATATTCTATTTGAAAAAGGAAGTTGATCTCTTTGTGAATTGCTTCACTATGAGAGAGATCTTGGTGATCTTCATACAGGCTAAGAGGTCTTAGTTTGAGTGATACCAAGGCTGGGGCTGATCGCGAAAGGATAGGAGATCCTAGTAGGCAATATAGTTAGGTCAAACCTAGGTTGTTAATCTCATAGGGGCTAAGTAAAGATCGGCTTAGTTTTTCTGATTTTGTAATTGGTAATGTGTTTGTAATACTCGCAATTGCAATAGTTGAAGAAAAATCTCTCGAGATTAGAAGGGGAGACCTAGATGTAGTTTGTAGTGGACCGCAAACGAACCATGATAAAATTCCTTGTGCACCTCTTTCTAATCCCTAATCACTTTACTTTTCCGTCTATACTTTGTTGATTAATTGTGTTAACAGGACTTGCATGCTATAATTTGTTTATTGTTTTTTGTAATCCCATCAATCAATTAATTGTGTAAACATTCGGTAATCAGTAACTTGCCATTCAAGAAATCAAAGTATCAAGTTATGCAAGTGTCATGATAATCGATTATCCACAAGTATAATCGATTATATATGAGCATTGTTTAATTGATTAAGTCCAAGATTAATTGATTAACTGCTCTTCGTTATAGTTTTGCGCAAATATAGGAAAAGCAGAACAAGATATCTGTGACACCTATTCAACCCTCCCCCCCCCTTCTATGTGTATTATGACCCGCTGATACCCAACAATGTGTTTTTGTGGTAGCTACTACACACTTGTGATAGTCGATGACTTCTCTAGATTTAAGTGGATTATGTTTCTTGCCTTGAAAAGTGATACATTCAAATCTTTTAAGAATCATGCCAAACAACTTCAAAACCAATTTCATCATAATATTGTGTTTATTCATAGTGACCATGATGGTGAATTTGAGAACCATCTGTTCGATAAAATTTACGAGAAACATGGTTTCCGACACCAATATTCTACTCCTCGTACCCTTCAACAAAACGGAGTTGTTAAGAGGAAGAATCGAGTATTAGAGAAGTTGGCTAGGACTATGTTAAATGAGAGTAAGGTTTCAAAATACTTTTGGGTCGATGTGGTGCATACTACATGCTATGTGATAAATAAAGTACTCCTTAGACCTTCATTGTCTAAAATACCATATGAATTATTAAAAGGTTGTAAACCAAATATTTCACATCTTCATGCCTTTGGTTGTAAATTATTCATATTTAATAATGTAAAAGATCATTTAGGGAAGTTTGACTCAAAAGCTTATGAGGGTATATTTCTTGGTTACTCTGCACATAGTAAAGCATATAGAGTTTATAACAAACATACTATGCATGTAGAAGAATATGTGTTTGTTCATTTTCATGAATCTTCTCCAAAAGAGAAGAGAATTACTATTTTTGATGATGTTTTAGGTGCTTTAGAAGAGGCATATACAAAAGATGCTGAAACATAACATGTTGTACAAGATGATCATGAAGAAATTCAAGATCATCAAGATATGTCTATAGCATGGAATAAAAATAAAGACCCCACCTCATTGATAAAGTACTAGGTGACATTTCTAAGAGAGTGGTAACCCAAAACACTTTATGCAATATCAACAATTTTGTTGCTTTTGTTTCACAAATTGAGCCTAAACATGTTGACGACACCTTAGAAGATGAAGACTGGGGGTATAGCTATGGAAGAAGAGCTAAATCATTTTGAGCGAAATTTGAAAGTGCAAAGAGTCAAGACCTGCACATTTAAGGCTAACCGATGTTTTGTGAAGAAAGCGCATATACAAGAAATCTTGAAGATCATACAATGAGCCGAAGACTCATAGGTTGCATCAATAGACTTAGGACTTTATTATATTTACTTGGAATTAGAAGTCTTAAGATGATTGCCTTAGATTGAGTCCAAGTTAGGTAAACCTAGGTGGAAAGTCTCACATGAACTAAAATTGAGACATAACATCTAGATATCTTGTGATAAGTAGGCTCATGCATACACATACATAGTCTCATGCATTAAATGTAATATATTTTGAAAAACTATGTATAACATGTGCATATCATATAGGTAGTTTACCCTAAATCAAGAAAAACATTTTTAACTCAGTATAATCGATTAAGTAGTTAGTGTAATCAATTATCTACACTTTACTTACTAACTGATCTGATGTTATTAGCACATTAATCGGTTAAGACGCCATATAATCGATTAAGACGTAACATAAAACTTATTTTTAACAGCCCATTAACCGATTAAATGGAACAATAATCGATTAATATCAGTATCAGTAGGATTAGTATAAATTCTGTAATTCTTGCCAATGTGGCATAATTTGCATATTTCAAAAATTGTTAGAGAGCATACATTTTCATATATTGCATTGCAGTGAGAAAGTATATTTAAAAAACCTAGGGAGAGAAAGCATTCTGATTTAGACTTTGAGATTAATATCATTGCATATTGTCTCTAGTTTTCTGTGCGATGAATTCTTGCATCTAGTTCTTGATTTCTTTGAGAGATTTGTGAGGAAAATCTTTTTTCTGAAAAGAGTGTGAATCATTTTTGGAAAATCTAATGCATTAAATTTCATTTAGAATTAGGTTCTTGTAGATTTTTTGCTCTATGTTTTAGATTGAGATTTTAATTGTTGAATCCGAGTATTAAGTACTCAAGTCAACTCAATACACTTTGTTTTAACAAGGAAGTTGATCTCTTTGTGATTTTTTTCACTACGGGAGAGATCTTTGTCATCTTCTCAGAGAATAAGAGATCTTAGTTCGAGTGATACCAAGGCTGGGGCCACCGTGAAAGGATAGGAGATCCTAGTAGGCAATTTAGTTAGGTCAAACCTAGGTTGTCAAGTTCAATAGTGGCTAAGTAAGGATCGGCTTAGTTTTTCTGGTTTTTGTAATTTGAAGTGTGTATGTAAACTTACAATTACGTTAGTGGAAGAACAATCTCCCATGATCAGAATGAGAGGCCTGGATGTAGTTTGTAGTGGACCACAAACGAACCAGGATAAAATTCCGTTTGCACCTCTTTCTAATCCCTAATCTCTTTACTTTTCGTCTTTACTTTTGTTGATTAATTGTGTTAATAATGAGTTTCATGCTATACTATGTTTACTATCTTTCTTTAATCTCATTAATCAATTAACTGTGTAAAGAATCGGTAATTGGTAACTTGTTGTGCAATAAACCAAAGAATCAAGTTGTGTAAGTGTCAGGATAATCGATTAAGTCCAAGCATAATCGATTAACTACAATCTGTTTTTTGTTTTGCGCAAATATAGGAAAAGTGGAACAAGTGATCCGCGACACCTATTCAACCACCCGTCTAGGTGTATTCTGACCTGCTGATACCCAAAAAAATAATGTGTGGGACTTGGTACATAAGCCAAGTGATCATGCTATCATTGGCATAAAATGGGTCTTTCGCAACAAATTAGACGAATCAGGCTTAATAATCCAGAACAAAGCTAGATTAGCGGCTTAAGGTTATAATCAAGAATAAGGTATAGATTCTGACGAAACCTATTCCCTTGTTGTGAGGTTAGAAGCCATTAGAATGTTATTAGTCTATGCTTCCATAATGAATTTCAAACTCTTCCAAATGGACGTAAAAAGTGTCATTTTGAATGGCTATATTCAAGAAGATGTGTATGTTAAGCAACCTCCTGGTTTTGAGAACTATAAATACCCAAATCTTGTGTTTAAACTCAAAAAGGCTTTATATGGGTTGAAACAATCCCCAAGGGCTTGGTATGAGAGACTAAGATCATTTCATTTAGAAAAAAAGGGTTTGTGAGAGGTTAGGTTGACGCTACACTTTTCATATCGAAAACTGAAAATGACATATTATTAGTACAAATTTACGTAGATGATATTATTTTTGGTGCTACTAACGATATCTTGTGTAAGGACTTTTCTGATTTGATGAAAGGAGAGTACGAGATATCTATGAGGGGATAATTAACTTTCTTCCTATGGCTACATATAAAGTGGATGAGTAATGGAATCTTTGTTCACCAATCAAAATACTGTAAGGAGCCTTTAAAACAATTCGACATGGATAAATAAAAAGAAGCTTCTACACCAAAAACATCATCTTCTTACCTTGACAAAGATGAAAAGGGAAAACCTATTGAGGTAACCAAATATTATGGTATAATTGGAACCTATTGAGCCGATATTTTCACCAAACCCCTGCCAAGGTATAGATTATTTTTCTAGGAAGAAAACATGGAATTTTTGATGAATCATATCTAAGTTAGCATGCTCAAGGTTTTATATATGTCCTTTCCATGCCTCTAATATATGCTTATATTTTATTTGAGGGGAATTATTAATTCTCGTATATACTTGAGTTCATGTTTGTTTTTCCTGTTGAGTAATATGTCTTAGACTCCTAGGATTTGCTTTTACCAATAGTATCTTAGCATCCACCTAGAATCACACCAAAAGTACTTAAATTTGTGTTATTACTACAAGTAATCCATTATAATATACTATAATCGATTACCTGGGAGAAATGTTTTAAAATTCTGAAAATTCTCACAGTGATTATCGATTACCAGCTGCAGCAAAACACATTGAACTATTCAATCTAGGGTAAATTCGTATGAACCCTAATTCCTCAATCCTTGACCTATTTCTGAAATTATTTCAAATTAATTGTACTAAGCTAAATTTCGTGCAACCCCTTATCTTCTATCTATCATCTCTACATTAAATTTACTCCAAATTCCTCAAAATCCAATTATCCCCAAAAATTCCCAATTCGGAAACCGTAAGTTCAATTCGAAAAATCAATTAGATAATTGATTATACCATCCCCTTTCTACATGATGAGTGATGAGAGACCTTTTTGCGTGAAGGACTTGGTAAAACACAACAAAACTTCTAAAACCGGTGGTCCATTAAATGCAAGAGTAGGCAGAACCTCAGTTTGGAGTGATCTGTATTACGCTCCTAATCTCCTAGTAGAGATTAGCTAGATTCCTAGGCAGAAAGAAGACCTACATCAGATATGCTGACCTTACCTAGATGGAGTATCAAGTTTTCGAATTTCCACACCATTTGGAGGTACAAGAAGTCACTAACCTCATTGAGTTGAATGGTAACATATATCCCTCTCTAGTTAGGGAATTTTATGCTAATTTTCAGTGCAAAAATAGTGTATATATGACTTTGGTAAATGGAAGATTGTTTAATCTGGATGTTGAGTTATTTTTGAATGTTGAGGGACTTACAAGTGATGGTGCTACTCTTGGTGCTTGCCATGATGAGTCATGGGAATCATATGATACAGAGGAGATGTCCTAGTCTTGTTTTAGAGGGCCTCACTTCTATGTTCAAGAAGAGGCAACAAAATCTGGTGCTTGTATAGTTGAAAATAGGTTACTACACTATCTACTTGCCGTATGAACCACCTTTTGGGTTAGCTCATCTAGATTCTTTGGAACAACATCTCAACACACACATTGACACTTGCATTCAATTCTTAACGGATTCTATGAAGGCGGAGTTCCAAAGGCAAGAGGAAGGAATGGTTCAGGAAATGGAACGCATTATCTTCATTGGGAGAACTGTGGGCGACTATTCACCACCACTACCACCACCTGAAAACTAGTTTAGGTTAGGATTATCTAGTTTTTCTAACCATGTGTCAGTCTAAGTGCGTATGTATGTATGTGTACTTTGAGCTTGTTGTTTCTGGACTTATATTTTGCTATATTTTGTTTGTACTACTTAAATCTATGGTTGTAATATCGCTTGAACATCTTATTTTCTCGTGCTATGGTTTTTATGTGCAATTTCTTGGATGTCTACCATTTTGTTTCCTGAATACCTGGTATATGTTTCTCTTGATCATATTTTATTTACCTGGTAATTCTATGTGATTTAGTATGCAAAATAGATAGTACTTTGCTTACGATTGTTATGAAAAATTGCACGTCTTTAAATCATAAATTTTATGATTATACAACACAATAATCAATTTCTATATGTAGATAATCGATTATTTGTTGTCAATTTGTGCATTTATTCAATTCTTTAACTCCTTGATCAATCATACAGCTTTTGATTTGGTTAAGTCAGTATACAAATTGTTTAAATCATTCCTTACTTTTGGCCATATTATTCATAATGTTTCAATGCTTTTTGATCATGCAAAAAGGGGGAGAAAGTGTTGTTTTTCATATTTTGCAGTTTGTATTTTCGATGCTTCCACAAACCTAGATATACGGGGAGAATGATATGCTACTCACACTACCTCTTGCTTAGATTGACGGGGAGAGAATAAAGTGAGTGGGAGCAGTGCTTTCATTTTCACAACCTTAGCAAATCATCAAGTTGATCATCTCAAGAATTTCAATCGACTAAAAATGTTCAAAGTTTGTCATCATCAAAGGGGGAGATTGACATTGCAAGTATGATTGACATACTTAGTTTTGATGAAGACGTGAACTTGAAGAAGACAAAGTCTATATGAAAGCTTGAAAACAGAGATAACTTTATAAAGCAACAAGCCAAGATTCAAGGTTATCATAGATATAGGGAAACTTTTACGTTTTATAAAAGTCCTAAGATGATTGCTTAGATTGAGACTAGGTTAGGTGAACCTAGGATGGAAGTCTCACAAAACCTAAAGTTAACTCACTTAAAATTAAGAAATTTCATTCATACATGATTAGATAATGTTCATGCATTAATCATACATGATTTTATTGCATAAAGTTGTAATATTTTGAAATCATACATTGCATAATCATTCATCATGTAGGAGGTTCATTTCACTTCAAAGAAACTACTCTTCAGCTCTATTAATTGATTATCATGACGTGATAATCAATTATCCAGTTTTGGAATCTAATAATTGATTAGGCAATATGATAATCGATTATTCAGAGTTCTAGTAGCTCTAGATTTTTTTCTTATGTCATCAATAATGGATTATCAAGAGTAATAATCGATTATTTCTACCATCTTAGATAATCAATTAGATCAAACAAAAACTTTTTTCTTATCATTGGTTCAGAATGCGATTTTTCAAAATTTGATATTTTTCAAGAACTCTCTAAGCGAAATCTTTTGTTGATTTTGAGTTAGTGTTTCTTTGAGATTCAAGAGAGAAAATATATCAAATTTCACGTGCATATTGAGAAAAATCTTGCATAAATCATGATTTGAATCACGGGGTTCTTGTGAGATTTCTATTATTAGGTTTAAGGTTTGAGTTCATTTTTGTATTAGCACATTCAAGGTGCAAAGTTACTCAGTTTTAGCTTTTCATTAGTTGAGTGAAGTAAGATTCTCAAGGGTCTTGAGAGTTAGTGGTAGAATCTAGCTGCAGTTAGGTTTGATATCTTCACACTTTACAATGGTCTTGGTTGAGAGTGATCAGTAGTTGGGGCTAGAGACCAAACCATCGTGATAGACTTTAGGACCAAGAAGGGAGTGTTTATAAAGGTTTAATTCGATGTGTGTTTTGTAAAAAAATACATTGGTTTCCATAATTAAGAAAAATCTCCCGAGATTAGAAGGGAAGGCTTGGATGTAGTTTGCAAGTGGACCCGCAAACGAACCAGTATAAAATCTCTTGGCAGACTTTTCTTTATCCTTAATCTCTTTACTATTCAATTTTTACATATTTTGATATTGATTCATTACATTACTTAATTGACTCTTAATCTGCTTAGTGTCGACTTATCATTTTAGTAAATTGTTGTTAAGTAATTTGAATCAGCAAGAATTGTTTTTGGAAAACTTGTTTAGCAAGAAACCTAATCTTTCAAGAGTTCAAGAATCAGAATAATTGATTATTTTATGTAAATAATCAATCACT
Organism: Lupinus angustifolius; assembly: GCF_001865875.1. NCBI lineage: Eukaryota > Viridiplantae > Streptophyta > Magnoliopsida > Fabales > Fabaceae > Lupinus > Lupinus angustifolius. Next base: position 2,743 of record NW_017724832.1, on the reverse strand, counting down.
TTGAGTGATAATCGATTATCCGGGTCTGTGTTTGAGATATTCTCGATTAATCGGAAAATTTGCTTTAGTGAACCACTACACTTGTTCACCCCCTCTACGTGTGTTTTACTCTGATTTTACCCAACAAATATGACAGCTTGAATTTGAGGTCGAATTCTCTTCATAAAGGGATGGGATGATGTGACCAAATACATAACGGAAATAAACAGTCACGACGGGAGAATGGAGAATAATAGCGGGATGAGATACTCTCATCTACTGAAATATGATAGAGAAAGAGAGTTTAATTTTTTTTAATATTAATTTATTAAATATAATTAAAATTTGAACTATAAATTTTTTAATATATCAAGATCTGGATCCAAAGGAATAGCAATATGAGATTCTTTTACTTGGCCATTTGTCTCTTCTTGTGTGCCATACATTTTTATATAAGGAACAAATTTGTTATCGTACCTTAAATTTAATATAGTATTACTTTAAGTCTGGCAAGAACATATTGTTATCCTACAAATTTGTTATCCCTTCATTCTATTCTTTTATTATTTTATTTTATTTTTATGACAAAAAGAAGAACAATTTTTATAATCAAAGTAAAAATTAACTTTTTCTTTAAAAATAAATTTTTTTTGAGTTTTAGGAAATAAATCAGAAAATTTTCAAAAAGTATGGAAAAATATAAAAATTCAAGAATGGGTTATTGGGCCAAGTCAAAATTTTGTAAAAAATCAAAAAGGGCCCAAACTAAGGCCAAGACATGGCTATGACTCAACCAAACTCGGTCAAACCTTGAACAAATATCCACCGCCCAACGTGGGTGACCAGGAACTCAGCGCAGGTCTGACACGGGCCATGTGGCCTAGGGGACAAAAATCCCCTCAAAATAGGATTTCTCTTATCCTCATATCTCTTGAATAAATCAAACTTTTGACCGAAGATTCCCACTCTTTTTAAACCTCTCAATGTTCTGATTTTGAAAGTACCATGTCATTTTCAAAAAAATTTAAATCACAAAAGCTTTCAATTTTCCTAAAAATCTCTCAAAGTTCTTCATCATCATGTACGTCTCTTCTTTCTCTTTACTTTTTGATATTTAGTTCTTCCTTTTTGAGGCTTCTTGTTTGGGAATATGTTTTTAGAACACATGTTTGAAAAAGTCACCATGTTGTTGAGATGTGTATATGCTTATGGATTATGTTTAAACATGAATAGATGTGTTTGTTCATGATTAAAACAAAAGGAAAATTCCTTGACATATCTCATGCTCACACTTTCAAATGATATAAATCTAGATCATGAAAACTTGAAAACAATTTTTAGAACTTTCTATCATAGTGTTTTTTATTGTACCACATATCTTTAGACCAACGTGCCTTTCAAAACTTTTGTGAAAATGGATTGTGTGAAGAGAGGGGCTATTTGGTTAAAGTGAAATATTTTCAAAATGGTTCAACCAAAAAGAATGAGATATATTGGAAACATTGTTAGGTATCAGTGGCTAAAATACACCTAGAAGGGGGGGTTGAATAGGTATAGCGGTCAGAGTATCCGCTTTTCGCAAACAACAATTAATGCTGAAATAACCCCAAATTAATCGATTAACAGAGAAGAACTTTCTATCATAGTGTTTTTTATTGTACCACATATCTTTAGACCAACGTGCCTTTCAAAACTTTTGTGAAAATGGATTGTGTGAAGAGAGGGGCTATTTGGTTAAAGTGAAATATTTTCAAAATGGTTCAACCAAAAAGAATGAGATATTTTGGAAACATTGTTAGGTATCAGTGGCTAAAATACACCTAGAAGGGGGGGTTGAATAGGTATAGCGGTCAGAGTATCCGCTTTTCGCAAACAACAATTAATGCTGAAATAACCCCAAATTAATCGATTAACAGAGAAGAACTTTCTATCATAGTGTTTTTTATTGTACCACATATCTTTAGACCAACGTGCCTTTCAAAACTTTTGTGAAAATGGATTGTGTGAAGAGAGGGGCTATTTGGTTAAAGTGAAATATTTTGAAAATGGTTCAACCAAAAAGAATGAGATATAGAGAAGAAATAATCGATTAATGCAATCAACTTAATCGATTAAAATAGCTCAGATTACACAAACAAATTCGGTTTCTTGCACGACAATCAACTGAGATCAAAGCAAATATACAAAGCTAACAGATATATCATAGTTACAACAGTATAGTGCAGAAACAGAATATTACAATTAAAACAACTATACAAAGTAATCGATTAAAGCAATAAAGAGAGAGGGGGAAAGAAAAAGCCTGCAACAAGGTTTTTATCTTGGTTCGTTTACATGTCCACTTGCAAACTACATCCAGGCCTCTCGGCTGATTTGGGAGATTTTTCTTCACTATAATTGAAATAATGTTTTACAAGCAATTCTTCCAATTACAACACTTAGATTGTTTCTTGAAACTAACGAACCTTATCCCTTGGTTTGACTCCCTTCTTACCGCCCAAGAAAACCTTTCTTGCGGTGTAGCCCCAGCCAAGAACCTATTCTTTCTATCAAGAACTCTAAGCTAATGAAGATACAACACAATCTCGTTGGTGGTAAGACACCTTGAGATTCCCAAAGTTACAACACTTTTTACAACAAAAACATAGAGTAATCTAAAGCAATTACAATGCTCAAATTAAACAATTAAGACCTTACTATAAAACTCTAACACAAGTCTCATATAACATGACAATGTATTAGTTGAAAACAGATTTTACAGAAT
>NW_017724831.1:0-1456 GCF_001865875.1 Lupinus angustifolius | reverse complement strand
GAGAACGGCATACAAGATTTACCATATCAACTAGCAGTAAGCATAATAAGCAATGTAGTGCAATAACTAGCTTAATTTATGCACCATAAAATCTCATATGATCAAGAACCATTCAAATAACCAAATAAGCTATTTCGACATAATTAAACGCAAAAATTAAAAACATAGCATAAAGAGTGAAAATATCCAGCAACCATACAAACCATAAAATGTCAAACATAGACAGAAAAAGGCACAAATAAGTCTTGAAACAATAACAACAACTAAGTCCATAAAGTGCAATAAAGAAGAAATAAACCTAAGGGTAAGATATCCTAGGTCTAAAGTCTTCTAAATGAGGTGGAGGAAGATCAATCTCATCATCAGGAATAGCAACATTATGGTCACCCCTGATCAGCATAGACAACTTCTGAAATTCCTAACAAAACAGTGCATTCTGAGCTTCAGCTGTAGAGCGAATGAAGGCATTCTGAGCTTCGGCTGTTGATTGAATCAGATTCCTCACAGTTTGATATTGGTTGTCAGAATAAGCAGTTTGACGCTCTTCATACTGTTCCATACCAGCAAAGTATGAGTCCTTCAACCCTTGAAAGTGAAGATCAATGCGGTTGTTGAGCCTTTGTTCCATAGCCTCCATCTGAGCCATACCAAAAACAGAATCCTCTGATGTTGTCCTACAGGGCTCCCCCTGATTAGTAGCCTTCTAATCACCCATGCCACCCTGATCATCATCACTGGACAGCTCCAGATCAATAGTAATGTAGTCCTCCTGGTATTACCAAGTAGTGTCGTACTTGTATATACCCATTTTGCGAATCAGACTCTCACCAACCAGATGATCCTTATTAGTATACTCAATAATAATGGTGTCAGAAACATCAATATTCAAATAATCCACAATCCGTGAAATAAAGATACTATAGGGAAGCAACTTTGACTGAGACAGAGAAACACTATTCATAATCTTCAATATTTCTCAGGCCAGTTAATCATCACATTATTCTTAACAGCGTACATGAAACGCATATCATTCACAGTGGGTTGTGCATGATTTGTGTTCCTCTGCACCAAAATATAAGCGATGATATAATGCAGCAGCCTGTTCTCAACAGATAATGACCCAGCCTTGGTCAATTGACCCTGAATATACGAATGAGGTCCTCTAAGAAATGATTTATAAACCTAGTAGGATCAAAGTTATCCTTAACCCATGAGCAATCTCCTATTCCATAACCCGAAGATGACAATCCACCGACATTCATAAATAGTTCATCACTAATCTCAAACAGTTTACCAGAAATCATAGACCAATATTTACCATCCTTATATCTGAAATTTGCATAAAATTCCCTAACTAGAGCAGGGTAAACTTGTCCCTTTAATTGCAGAAATTTAACGGCTCCCTGAGTCTCCATATCATGCGGAAAACTGAAATTTTGTTCCGCCATCCAGGTTA
>NW_017724830.1:0-745 GCF_001865875.1 Lupinus angustifolius | reverse complement strand
AAAATGGGACACCATGGTCCCGAGTGGAGGATGAGCCAGCTTCCGGTCTTCTTCCACGATTGGCAGGAGTTTTGAACCTTTTTGGGTGACCTTGCTCCATTTTTATGCAAAAACTGAATTGATGTAGGACCAAACAGAGAAGGAGTGTGGCAAACCTAACCTAGGGTTTTGATTTGGGGAAAACGGGAATGTAGTTGAATATGGATGAAATTGTAGATTTCTAGGGGGTTTGAGAAGGTTTGGGGTGAGGTTTATCTAGCTTAATGCACTTGGGTCAGTTGTGTTACAATTTCAGAGACTCAAAAGCAAGAAGAGATGGAGAAAAATGCCGAAAAAGCGTGAAACCGAAGTGTTGTCTGCAATTAACCTGCTGGTTTTAATCGATTAACGGGCATGGTTAATCGATTAAAATCATATGAAAAATGAATGGTTAATCGATTAAAATCATGTGAAAAATGGTTTTTCAAAAACTGATGCCCAGGTAATCGATTAAACATCTAACAGATTAATCTAAATATATGTAATCACAAAAAGAAGTTATCATGAGATATCATTTTGCATTTCAACAAATTTCATTTAAATCAAGAGACTAATAAACATATAGAGGCAAGACATAACCCAAACATCTAAACAGTTTTAATCAAGATATTGTTCATCAAGAATTCCATGTTCTCTCCTCATAACATAGAAAGTATCCCGTGGAAGGGGCTTGGTGAAAATATCTGCTAACTGTTTAGAAGTTTCA
>NW_017724829.1:0-1620 GCF_001865875.1 Lupinus angustifolius | reverse complement strand
GATTCCTTAGGTAAAGACTGAAATCTCGCACACATGCATACACTAAACATGATATCAGGTCGACTTGCAGTTAAGTAAAGTAATGACCCAATTATACCACGATATTTTGTTACCTCTATTGCTTTTCCTTTTTCGTCCTTATCTAGGTAGCATGCAGATGCCATAGGAGTGGAGGCTTCCTTACACTTATCCATATCAAATTTCATAAGTAGCTCTTTGCAATATTTCGCCTAATGAATGAATATCCCACTTTCTAGCTGTTTTATTTGAAGCCTAAGAAAGAATGTGAGTTCTCCCATCATAGACATTTCGAACTCCCTCTGCATCATCTCAAAAAATTATTTACAGAGAATATCATTAGTAGATCCAAATATTATGTCATCAACATAGATTTGTACAAGTAATACATGATTTTCTGATTTTTAGGTTTAGGGACCAAGTCCCAAACGTTGTTACGTTCAAACTGGTTTAGCTCTTCTTGCATAGCTATACCCCAGTGCACATCCTCCATGGCCTCATCGATGGTCTTAGGCTCAATCTGAGATACAAAAGCTACAAAGTTACAAAAGTTTCGTAAGGAACTACGGGTTACCACTCCCGTAGATATGTCACCTATTACTTTGTCGATTGGGTGAGCTTTCTTGGTTTTCCACACAAAAGGCATATTTGTATGATCCTGAGACCTGGTCTGACCTTCTTCATTGATTGCTTTCTCATTATCCACGTCTTTTGAGTATGCTTCCTCTAAAGCACCTGCAACATCATCAGACACGACCTTTCTCTTCTCTTTTGGAGAAGATTCGTCAAATTGTACGTGGATAGAGTCTTCTACTTGCATTAAATATTTATTAAAGACTCTAAAGGATTTGCTATGCATCGCGTACCCCAAAAATATTCCTTCATCGGTGTTTGAATCAAATTTTCCTAAAGCCCGCTTCCATTATTTAATATAAAACATTTGCATCCGAAAGCGTGAAGATGGGATATGTTTGGTTTACGGCCTTTCAAAAGTTCATAAGGAGTTTTATTTATATTAGGCCTTAGAAGTACTCGATTTATAACATAGCATGCAGTATGCATTGCATCTGCCCAGAAGTATTTGGGGATAGTACTTTCATTAAGCATGGTTCTAGATAATTCTTCTACAACACGATTCTTCCTCTCAACAACTACATTTGAGTGCGAGGAGCAGAGAATTTGAATGGCAAGATTCTCCCCCGTGATCACTACGTATATATACTATTTTCAGGTTAAGTTGGTTTTGGATTTGCTTGGCAAGATTTTTAAAATATTTGAATGCATCAGTTTTTGCAGATAAAAATAATGTCCATGTAAATCGGGAGAAATCATCAACAATAACTAGAGCATAGTAGCTACCACCAAAACTCATGATTTGTGATGGTCCAAACAAGTCCATATGGAGTAACTCAAAGGGCCTTGAAGTGGAGATCACATTTTTCTTTTTAAAAGAGTTTTTGGTCTATTTACACTTTTGACAAGTGTCACAAATCTCTTTGGTTTTAAAATTTAGTTTTGGTAGCCCCTCAACTAGTTCGTTTGATGATAATTTATCTAGATGTTTTACATGGATATGTGCAACGCGTCTATGCAAAAGCCAGA
>NW_017724828.1:0-1491 GCF_001865875.1 Lupinus angustifolius | reverse complement strand
CCAAGGATCTTTCCCTTGTTGTTGTCTCCGTACGTGACGTATCCTTTACCTTTAAGTGAAAGATCTAGGAAGTTTGATCAGTCACCTGTCATATGTCTCGAACACCCACTGTCTAGGTACAATTTCTGCCCTTGTGTTCGAAGACATACCTGCAAAAAGGATCACTTGCTTTTCTCATGTACCCAATTGATATTGGGTCCTTTTCTGTTAGTAATTGGGGAGTCATCTCCCTTCTTTATCCACATATAAACGCCACTAGGTATACCATACTTTCTGATGTAACATGAATATGAGGTATGACCATATGTATTGCAGTAAAAACATGTAGGTGTGTGCTTGTGATATTTATTTTTAGGACGAGCTACAGGTTTTCTATATGGTCTTTTGTTCCTAGTAGGGCAAGTATAACCTAGTCCTGTATGATCACCAACGTTTCTTGTTTGACTTAGCATAGTGTCTAATTGTTGTTGACTGTTTGTGAGACGTGTGAGTTTTTCTTTAAGTTTGAAATTTTCTTCTTGCAAAGTCTCGCAAGTCTCACAGACAGGTTTTTGACATATATTATTTTTAGAGCAGTTACATGTGCTACAAGAATAGATGAGGTCTAATGTTTCATTTTCTAATTTCAATTCATCTAATTCTTTTTGTAGTTTGCTTATTTTTTGTTCATTTATGAGGATTACCCTTTTTCTATCAACGTTTATCCTAGCCAATTTCTTTAGTTCCTCATGTAACTCGACATAAGCCTCATATAAAACATCATAAGGAGGTGAGTCATCCGAAGTGGATGAGGTGTCAGAATATACCTCATGATTATCTTCGTGTGTGCTTGAATTCCCATCGTTGTCAGATCTAGCCATCAAACATAGCTTTGCTGACTCCTCCTCACTAGAGGTACTTGATGTCGTTTCCTCCTCAAGTACATCCCATACGATGTAGACTTTCTTAGACTTGAGTTCCCTTGGAGTGCTCTTTTTTGAATGAACCTTTTTCAGATAGGTTGGACACTGAAATCGCATGTGTCCTAGTTTTTCGCACTCGTGGCAAGTGAAGCACTCTTTGGTGTTCTTGCCTTTGTTTGTTGATAACTTCGCTTCTTTCTTCTGAAACTTTTTGAATCCTCCTTTTCTTTTTATGAATTTACTGAATTTTCGAACAAGGAGACCCATTGTTTCATCATCCAGATCGGAGTCAGATTCATCATCATCTTTATCTTCTTTTGTTTTGGAGGTCGTAGCCTTCAATGTGATGCTCTTCTTCTTCCGGTCCGAATCCTCATGCATCGTCAAGCGACCCAATTCCATTTCGTGCTCTTGAAGCTTTCAAAACAATGTAGCTAGAGGCATAGAGTCCAAATCTTTGGATTCCAAAATTGCAGTCACTTTCGGTTGCCATTTCCTATCAAGACAACATAAAACTTTATTAGTTAATTCTCCTCTGGCAAAAGATTTATCTAGAGCAACTAAATGATTCACGATATGAGTAAATCGA
>NW_017724827.1:0-534 GCF_001865875.1 Lupinus angustifolius | reverse complement strand
AATGGATGAACCATCACCACCAAACGGGTTTGTAGAACCCATTATATTTCCCTTGGGATCACAAATACACAGTTGAGCTAGCACTTCGTACTAGCTCTGATACCACTTGTTAGGTATCAGTGGCTAAAATACACCTAGAAGGGGGGTTGAATAAGTGTAGCGGTTAGAGTATCCGCTTTTCGCAAACAACAATTAATGCTGAAATAACCCTAGATTAATCGATTAACAGAGAAGAAATAATCGATTAACGCAATCAACTTAATGGATTAAAATAGCTCAGATTACACAAACAGATTCGGTTACTTGCATGACAATCAACTGAGATCAAAGCAAATTCGCAGAGCTAACATATATATCAGAGTTACAACAGTATAGTGTAGAAACAGAATATTACAATTAAAACAACTATACAAAGTAATCGATTAAAGCAATAAAGAGAGAGAGGGAAAGAAAAAGCCTGCAACAAGGTTTTTATCCTGGTTTGTTTGCGTGTCCAGTTGCAAACTACATCCAGGCCTCCCGGCTGATCTGGGA
>NW_017724826.1:0-329 GCF_001865875.1 Lupinus angustifolius | reverse complement strand
AAATACACCTAGAAGGGGGGGGGTTGAATAGGTGTAGCGGTCAGAGTATCCGCTTTTCAGAAACGACAAATTATACTGAAATAACCCCAGATTAATCGATTAACATAATGCAAATAATCGATTAACGCAATTACTTTAATCGATTAAAACAGCTCGGAAATTACAAACAGATTCGGTTTCTTGCACGACAATTAACCGAGATTGAAATGAACATACAGAGCTTACAAAAATATCATAATTACACAAGTATAGTATAGAAACAAAATATAGCAATTAACATAACTATACAAAGTCACCGATTAAAGCAATAAAGAGAGAAAGAGAGAAAA
>NW_017724825.1:0-224 GCF_001865875.1 Lupinus angustifolius | reverse complement strand
TGAAACAATGTTTTACAAGCAATTCTTCCAATTACGAAACTTAGATATTCACTTGAAACTAAAGAACCTTATTCCTTGGTTGGACTCCCTTCCTACCGCCCAAGAAAACCTTTCTTGCGGTGTAGCCCCAGCCAAGAACCTATTCTTTCTATCAAGAACACTAAGCTAATGAAGATACAACACAATCTCGTTGGTGGTAAGACACCTTGAGATTCCCAATGTTA
>NW_017724824.1:0-1646 GCF_001865875.1 Lupinus angustifolius | reverse complement strand
TTCGGTGGCTTGAACAAATGCGTTTGTTTAGACAGTAAAATAACTAAGAGGTAAAGAGAACGGTATACAAGATTAACTGTATCAATTAGCATGATAAGCAATGTAGTGCAATAACTAGCTTAATTTATGCACCATAAAATCTCATATGATCAAGAACCATTCACATAACCAAATAAGCTATTTTGACATAATTAAGCACAAAACTAATATCATAGCATAAAGAGTAAAAGTATTCAGCAACCATTACAACCCATAATATGTCAAGCAGAGACAAATAAAGAGGCACACATAAGTCTTGAAATAGTGACAACAACTGAGTCCATAAAGTGCAATAACGAAGAAATAAACCTAAGGGTAAGATGTCCTAGGTCTAAAGTCTTCTATACTATGGTTGAGGTGGAAGAGGATCAATCTCATCATGAGGAATAACAATGTTCTGGTCACCCCTGATCAGCATAGACAACTTCTGAAATTCAGAACAAAACAATGCATTCTGAGCTTCAGTAGTAGATCAGATAAAGGCATTCTGAGCTTCAGCGGTAGATTGAATCAGATTTCTCACCGACTGATATTGGTTGTCTGAATAGGCAGTTTGACGCTCTTCATACTGTTCCATACCTGCAAAGTATGAGTCCTTCAACCCTTGAAAATGAAGATCCATGCGGTTGTTGAGCCTTTGCTCCATAGCTTCCATCTGAGCCATACCGAAAACAGAATCCTGTGATGCTGTCCTAGAGGGCTCCCCCTGATTTGTAGCATTCTGATCACCCATGCCACCCTGATCATCATCATCGGACAGCTCCAGATCAATAGTAGTGTAGTCTTCCTGGTATTGCCAAGTAGTACCATACTTGTATAGACCCATTTTATGAATTAGACTCTCATCAACCAGATGATCCTTATCAGTATACTCAACAATGATGGTGTCAGAAACATCGATATGCAAATAATCCACAATGCATGAAATGAATATACTGTAGGGAAGCAGCTTCGACTGAGACAGAGACACACTGTTCATAATCTTCAATATTTCCTCAGGCCAATTAATCATTACATTATGCTTAACAACGTACATGAAACGCAAATCATTCACAGTGGGCTGCGCATGATTGGTGTTCCTCTGTACCAGAATATAAGCAATGGTATAACGTAACAGCCTGTTCTCAACAGATAATGACCCAGCCTTGGTCAGTTGACCCAGAATATACAAATGAGGACCTCTAAGAAATGACTTATAAACCTCAGTAGGATCAAAGTTATCCTTAACCCATGAACAATCTCCTATTCCATAACCCGAAGATGACAATCCACCGACATTCATAAACAGTTCATCACTAATCTCAAACAGTTTACCAGAAATCATAGACCAATATTAACCATCCTTATATCTGAAATTTGCATAAAATTCCCTAACTAGAGCAGGGTAAACTTGTCCCTTTAATTCCAGAAATTTAACGGCTCCCTGAGCCTCCATATCATACGGAAAACTGAAATTCTGTTCCGCCATCCAGGTTAAGTTGACATACCTTACATAAGTGGGTTTGCGTCCTTGGAACATTGCCAAACGGGTTTCTTGCAAAATGAGCGAGTAGAATGGGTCACCGCGGTCCCGAGTGGATGATGAGCCAGCTTCCGGTCTTCGTCCA
>NW_017724823.1:0-1747 GCF_001865875.1 Lupinus angustifolius | reverse complement strand
TCGATTAAAATCATGTAAAAATTGATTTTTCAAAAAATGATGCCCGGGTATTAATCGATTAAACACGGTAAAAAAATGGTTTTTAGCTAGCAGAATGGTTTCAACTCTTTAGGGCTTATGCATGCATTTTAACGAATTTATCGACACATTTTTAATTACGAAAAGAAGTTATCATGAGGTATAATTTTGCACTACAACATATATCATTTAGAACAAGAGACAAATAAACATATAGAGGCAAGACATAAAGCAGACATCTAAACAGTTTTAATCAAGATATTGTTCATCAAGAACTCCAAGTTCTCTTCTTAGAACATAGAAAGTATCTCGTGGAAGGGGCTTGGTGAAAATATCTGCTAACTGTCTAGAGGTTTCAACAAATTCAAGAACGCAGTCACCTTTTTGTACATGATCACGTAAGAAATGATGTCTAATTTCTATATGCTTGGTTCTAGAATGCAAAACGGGATTCTTGGATAGGTTGTTGGCACTTGTATTATCGCATTTAATGCTGATCTTTTCCAGTTTAAGACCAAAGTCCTTGAGTTGCTGCTTCATCCAAAGGATTTGAGCGCAACACACACCAGCGGCAATGTAATCCGCTTCGGCGGTGGACAAAGCAACACAGGCTTGCTTTTTACTGTGCCATGCAACTAATGAACTGCCCAACAAGTGACAAGTACCACTAGTGCTTTTCCAATCCAATTTACATCCGGGGAAATCGGAATATCCTACCAAGGATAGTGAGGCGTTCCGAGGATATCATAATCCCATGTTAGTTGTTCCTTTTAAGTATCTCATGATTCTTTTAACAGTTATATAATGAGATTCCTTACGTGATGATTGAAATCTCGCACACATGCATACACTAAACATGATATCAGGGCGACTTGTAGTTAAGTAAAGTAATGACCCAATTATACCACAATACTTTGTTACCTCTATTGATTTTCCTTTTTCGTCCTTGTCTAGGTAGCAAACAGATGTCATAGGAGTGGAGGCTTCCTTACATTTATCCATATCAAATTTCTTAAGTAGCTCTTTGCAGTATTTTGCCTGATGAATGAATATCCCACTTTCTAGCTGCTTTATTTGAAGTCCCAGAAAGAATGTGAGTTCTCCCATCATAGACATTTCAAACTCTCCCTGCATCATCTCAGAAAAATCTTTACATAGAGTATCATTAGTAGATCCAAATATTATGTCATCCACATAGATTTGTACAAGTAATACATGATTCTCTGATTTACGAATAAAAAGCGTTGTGTCAACCAAGCCTCTCTTGAACCCTTTTTCCAAAAGAAAGGTACTAAGTCTATCATACCAAGCTCTAGGAGCTTGCTTGAGACCATAGAGTGCCTTTTTAAGTTTATAAACAGCCAGGCGGTTGGTCAACATAAACTTCTTCTTGAATGTAACCATTCAGGAAGGCGTGTTTTACGTCCATTTGAAATAATTTGAAGTTCATAATAGATGCAAAGGAAAGAAGCATCTTGATGGCCTCTAATATGGCTACAGGGGCATAGGTTTCGTCGTAGTAGATACCTTCCTCCTGGTTGTAGCCTTTGGCCACCAAGCGTCCTTATTTCAAATGATTAAGCCTGATTCATCAAGTTTGTTTCTGAAGACACATCGGATACCAATCACGGGATGATCTTTAGGTTTAGGGACCAAGTCCCAAACATTGTTACGTTCGAACTGGTTTAGCTCTTCTTGCATAGCTATACCCCAATGTACATCCTCAATG
>NW_017724822.1:0-530 GCF_001865875.1 Lupinus angustifolius | reverse complement strand
TACTTTTCCGCACTCGTGGCAAGTGAAGCGATCTTTGGTGTTCTTGCCTTTGTTTGTTGATTCCTTCGCTTCTTTCTTTTGAAACTTTTTGAATCCTCCTTTTCTCTTTATGAATTTACTGAATTTTCGAACAAGGAGACCCATTGTTTCATCATCTAGATCGGAGTAAGATTCATCATCTTCTTTATCTTCTTTTGTTTTGGAGGTCGTAGCCTTCAATGTGATGCTCTTCTTCTTGCGATCCGAATCTTCATGCATCGTCAAGCGACTCAATTCCATTTCGTGCTCTTGAAGTTTTCCAAATAATGTAGCTATAGGCATAGAGTCCAAGTCTTTGGATTCCACAATTGCAGTCACTTTTGGTTTCCATTTCCTGTCAAGACAACGTAAAACTTTATTAGTTAATTCTCCTCTGGCAAAAGATTTATCTAGAGCAACTAAATGATTCACAATATGAGTAAATCGCTTTTGCATATCACTGATTGATTCGCTAGGTAACATGCGAAATAACTCATACTCGTGGGTCAGCG
>NW_017724821.1:0-4161 GCF_001865875.1 Lupinus angustifolius | reverse complement strand
TGAGAGCTGTTGCATGAGATTTCAGATTTCAAAATGAAATGTTTTCATTCCAAATGAAATCTCTTCACTTCAAACAACTCCTACACTTTCAGAAAGGCATCATGGTGTTTGGAAAGTCTATATAAAGGCTCTAACTCTCACAAAACAAATACACAACAACACACAACTCTTATACAATTTCCAAAAGCTCTTAAACTTATTATGAAGTTATTTCTCTATATTTTTTGGCAACTTGCACTCAAACTTTCAAAGTCATTTTCTGAAGTTGCTTATAAGTGAAAGTTTTCCAAAGAGCATTATTACTTGGTATACATAAAGAGTTGATTGGATTGCAAGTTATATTACTTTCATACTTGTAAAGGCAATCTGTCATTGTTGTACATTCTTCAATATTGTTCCAGAATACTTTCTTTCACTGGGTGTGAAAAAGAAAGGGGATTAGAATCACTTGGAAAGGTGTTTTCCAAGAGTGAATAAGAATTAGGCAGTGTGTAAGATACATAGAATTCTCGGGGTGAGATATTGTAATTACAACTCATAATTCTTAGTGAAGAAATCTCTTGTGCTGTAAGAGTACTGGACGTAGCCTTCGGTGGACTAGAATGTGAACTAGTATAAAAATCACTGTGTATTCTCTTCTCCCTCATCTCTTTCATTTTATCTTAATTATTTTTCTGCATATATTTTCCGCTGCACGTTAACTCTTGATTTTGCAGAAAAAGTGGCCATAATTTTTAAGTCAACTAATTCACCCCCTCTTAGTTGCAACCTCGTTCTTACAACTATGGTTAATGGTCGTGGTGGAGATGTTAATAGTATAAGGTAGAGGAGAGCAAGACCCGACCCTACCCTGAAAACCGGCCCAACCCGGTTGATTCGGGTCGGGTTAGACATAGTCCAATGTTATAAAAGGGGACAAACCCGTACAAAATTCAAATAGGATAGCACTGGGTCGGGACGGGTCCGGACCTGTTTTGGGGTCACCCGGTCCGGCCCACACTATATATGAATGAAAAACAATTACCCTTTCCTCACTACCCAAAATACCATTTTGCATTTACCCACTTACTTTATTATTTTATTAAATTTACTATACAAGTACAACTTGTACTGGAGAAAGTAAATTAACGTGACAAAAGTTGAAAGTTGAAACAACTTCTTCCCTTTCTTATTACTCTCCAACATCATTTTTCAATGTTAAATTAGGGTTCCTTCCGCATATCACCATTGAAGAAATGATGAATGGAGAATATGTGAAAACAAGTTAGCAACAAGCCAACAACTATTAAGACTTGTCATTCCTTACTCTTTTTCACTTTCATGTGTTGGTAGGGATTACTTCAGCATCTTCATAGACTCAAATTGTTCTTACCTCTTATCATTCAAGTATTTCTCATTTTTTAATTTCTTATTCCAACTCTTTAATTTGCATATCCTTTATATATTTTGTTCATATTATTTCAACCTAACCTAAGCATAGTATTTCAACCTAAGCATATTATTTTAACCTAAGTGGTAAGCACATTGAAATTCTGTTACATCCATCTTATGGTTCACTAATTGTTATTAACACTATTAGTCTACGACCACTAGTTTTTACAATCAATATTCTTCACAATTGATGCTTGTTATTTTTTTTAGGGAAAAGACATGGCAATTAGAGAGGTTATTACAATCTTTCCCACAATAGTAGACACAAGTGAAAACCCTCCTATAGAACCACCAACAGTAACTCAGGAAAACAATGTTGGTAGAGATGAAGATGAAAGAAAAAAGAAATATGTTGTTTGGGATCATTTCATTAAGCTTCCTTTTACAGAGACTAAGGGTCAACACAAGGCCAAGTGTAACCATTGTCGTAGCACATACTTTTGTGAACCAAACAAACATGGAACAAATTCTATGCCCAAACATTTGAAACAAAAACATCAATGGATATTTTCTTATGTGGGTAAGAAGGGAATACTTGATAGTTTTATGCCAAACATTATAGATGGCGATGTTTTAGATGGAACCAATTCTATGGGCTATAACTTAGATGATTGTCGGAGGGTGGTGATTGAATTTGTCATATGTGATGAAATGCCATTTAAGGTTGTAGAAGGGTGTGGGTTTCGTCGAATGATTAACCAACTAGAACCTAGATTCGTTGTACCATCTAGGTTCACAGTTGCAAGGGATTGCTATCAACTATTTTTGGATGAAAAGAAAAAACTAAAGGCTTGGTTTGTGAAGTCATGCAGTCGTGTTTGTATGATAACAGATTGTTGGACTTCAAACCAGAATTTAGGCTACATGTGTTTGACTGCATATTTCATTGATGAAGATTGGAGGCTAAAATAAAGAATCTTGAATTTTTGTCTAGTTGAAAACCACAAAGGTGAAACCATTGGTAAAGATATTTTGAGATATTTAAGAGAATGGGGAATTGAAAAAGTGTTTAGTATTACAATTGATAATGCAAGCTCCAATGATGAGGCAATTTCATACATTCGAAGGAAACTAGACGCAAGGGGTGGGCTAGTGTGTGGTGAAAAATATTTGCATATGAGATGCTGCGTTCATATTTTAAATTTGATTGTCAATGATGAATTAAAGGAACAACAACCTTATATTGATAGCATTAGGAAGGTTGTGCGTGCACTACAACAAATTTTATATTTTGTGGAGGTTTTTTTGTGGAGGTTAGTCAAACCTCCCCAAATAAATTAAATGAGGCGGGTTGGGGGATTGACTGAATATATAGTGGAGGTTTTTATTTAATTTATGAAGGTTTGCAACCTCCACTATTAATTTGAAAAAAATTGCTTATCAATCCTTATCCTCATGCCCAGACCCTTTTCTCAAATTTTCTCCAAACCCTCACGCACAAACCCTTTTCTCCAGCCTCCGCCCCGTCCTTATCCTCGCTTTCTGCATCATTGACATCAGAGGTGTAAAGGAAACTCTGTAAGCATTTCTCACTCTCTAAAAGTTATCTTCTCTGTAAGCAATATATATTGTTCTGTTTCTTGAATGACATTAGCCACCAGGCTTAAAGTTCTGAATTTTGTATTAATATCTTGTTGGTCAAGTGAATATTGTCAATTGGTTATAATTTTGGGTGTTGAAATGTATCGTTATTCTGCCTTGTTTTTATGAAGAAAAATATTGGATCACTCAATGATGATTGGCATACAGTTTTTTCTCCTTCAAAATTAATCAAGTTGCAACTGTGGACATGATTTGAACATGGCATGGGTTATCTTGTTCATTACTCATAATTGAAAATGCTAGTTAAGTTTAGCTTTGCATTTTGCTTGAAGGGTTTCATTTAATGGTGAAATATAATGACATACTTTTATTTTGGCACTTGTACTTGTCTTCCTCTGGTTTTGTTGAACTGTTTTGTAAACCATTAGTGATTATGATTGGATTTTTTGTGTGTCAGCATTCTGGTGTTTTACATATTCATGGCTTTATTCCTTTACAAGTATATGTCTCTCTAGTATGGGGATTCTCATTCCTTCTGTTACTCATTCATCCTTCCTATATTATGTTTCTTATTCTGGATGAATATATTACATTTGGGTATTATAAAAGTGGGTGTGTAATCCATTTGAACTTTGAATAAAAACTTTTCATAAAAAAGAAAAAAGCAACTTGATACTTGAATTAAGCTACTGATGAATGATTATTTGTCTAGTTTCTTGTCTAAGGCGTTTTTGAAACAATATGCAGTTCACTTTCTGAGTTTGCTGTTCTTGGATTAATGAATTATTGTCTTCTTGAATTTGTGAATGGTGGTGAGGCGTAGTATTTGGTCCCACGCTAGGACATTCACATTGGAATTGATTCTTATTAGGGCATTATTTAGGTAACAAAAAATAATTTTATATTAGAAAATATTGTACTTCAAATTCCTATCTTTTTTACTTCAATTTTCAATTTTCTTCTTCTATTCGTTAAAGAATATTTTATAGGGACTGCCAGACCTTAATTATTTTGCTTATAGCTTCTGAGTGTAGCTTGCCATCATGTTCAGCACTTCTTAGTTCTTACTATATTTAGAGTAAAAAATAGAATCACAAAAAACTGCACAATTATTTTATTCATATGACTACAATATTAGAATGTACTTGTTTTTTAACGTAATTTGTATTATGAATGTACTTTAATTTT
>NW_017724820.1:36126-41162 GCF_001865875.1 Lupinus angustifolius | reverse complement strand
ATTTCTAAGCCACGCAATACAAATGACTACTTAATTGGTTTAAGTCAGTTCTTAGATTTTGCTTTTAAGAATAGAGTTGTTGGAGATACAATTCGATGTCCATGTCCCAAATGTGGGTTTCTGAAATGGCAAACTAGAGAAATAGCTTATGACCATTTGTTTAAGAAACCATTTCCGCTAAATTATGTTATATGGAATCTTCATGGTGAAAAACAAGTATTTCATTCTACTACAACTGAAGATGTAATGCAAGAAGCTTGTCATTATGAGAATCCAATGGAGGAAATGATGAATGATGCATTTGGGAATTATAGACAACAAGTCAATAATGAAGGTGTATCAGAACAATGTGGCGCTAACAAAATTCTAAATGAGGGGCCAAGGGACGATCATAGATTCATTGACGAGTTTCTAAAAGACGGAAATGAGAAATTGTATGAAGGGAACAATTACACAAAACTGGAGTTTATAATCAAATTATATCATATCAAGGTTTTGTGTGGATTAAGTGACAAGGCGATGACTTTGATATTGGATTTGTTGAGAGATGCATTTCAAGAAGTGAAGTTGCCTCCATATGTTTATGAGTCAAAGAAAATCATTAAAAAACTTGGTCTTAACTATACCAAGATAGATGCATGTTCAAATGACTGTATGTTATATTTAGGAGATGGTGAAAAATACTTGTATGCATGCAAACATTATGGTAAATCTAGATGGAAACCCAATAAGAAAAACAAGGTAGCAGCAAAGGTTTTGCGCTACTTTCCACTCAAACCAAGATTGGAACGATTGTTGAGGTGTTCTAAGACAGCAAAGCATATGAGATGGCAGGCTTCAGAAAGCAATAAAGATGGATTGATAAGGCATCCAAGAGATGGTGAGGCATGGAAGACTTTTAATTTAATGCATCCCGATTTTGCTTCAGATCCTCGAAATGTCCGCTTAGGCCTTGCTACAGATGGTTTTAATCCATTTGGAACACTTAGTTCTACCTATAGCATTTGGTCGGTGTTCTTAACTCCAAATAATCTTCCTTCTTGGATATGTATGAAGCATATTTCTTTCATTCTATCAATGATCATTCCCGACAAGCACACACCTGGAAACAATATAGATGTGTACATACATCCCCTGGTAGAGAATTTGAAAGAGCTATGGAATGATGGTGTGGAAACTTTTGATTCTTCATCAAATGAAACTTTTAGAATGTGGGTATCTCTTTTGTGGACAATTAGTGACTTTCATGGTTTAGGCATTTTATCTGGTTGGATCACGCATACGAATTTAGCTTGTCCTACTTGTAACTTTGATGCAGAACTGTGTCGTCTTCCTCATAGTAGTAAGTGGTGTTTTATGGGTCATCGTCGCTTTCTAAGTAGAAATCACAGATTTAGATTGATTTGTGCTCGCTTTGATGGAAGCACTGAGGAACGAAATCCACCATCAAAATTATCAAGATCTGATATTCTTAGGCAGATGGAAAATATTAATGTTACATTTGGGAAAGGAGCAAAGCTGAATGGTACTAGAAAAAGATCTAGAGAATAACCTAAGCAATGGAATAAAAGAAGCATATTCTTTGAACTTCGATATTGGGAGTTTAATTTATTGTGTCATTGTCTAGATTTTATGCATATTGAAAAAATATTTTTAACAATATCATATATAATTTGCTCCATGATAGGTCTAAATAAAAGACAATCTTAAAGCCCGGAAAGATTTTAGAGAAATGGGCATAAGGTTTAATCTTTGACCGGATGATAATGATAGATATAACATTACTTTGTTTTCACTAACCCATGACAAGAAGAAGTTATTCCTCAAAGCTTTGAAGAATGTTATAGTATCAGATGGTTACGCAAGTAACATTTGCAGATGTATTGATGAGGAAAAACAAAAAATATTTGGATTTAAAAGCCATGATTGTCACATTATTATGGAACAATTGCTACCTCTTGCAATTTGTAACTTGTTGTCGAACCATGTTACTGCAACCTTAGTGGAATTATGTTCATTTTTTAGAGTCCTTTGTGGTAAAAGCTTAAATCTTTCGGAACTTCATACACTCCAAGAACGAATTGTAGTTACACTTTGTCACTTGGAGATGTTATTCCCACCATCATTCTTCACTGTAATGGTTCACTTAACTGTTCATTTCGCGGAGGAAGCAATACTTGGAGGTCTAGTGCATTATCGATATATGTATCATGTGGAGAGGTAAAACATTACTACGTTATGTTCATATATATTATAAATATCATTCATTCTTTTCCCTAATTATTCATCATTCTTGTAGAGAGTTGGGTCATTTAAAATCCTTTGTCCGAAACATGGCGCAACCAGAAGGTTCCATAGCCGAGTGTTACTTAGCAGAAGAGTCTCTTAATTTTTGTTCTCGATACATTGAAGATATAGAGACAAGGTTCAATAGACCTAGACGTGTTCGTGATGACCCGAGTGATAAAGAGCCTTTGTTTGTATCCTCTATATTCCCACAAGTTGGTAAACCAATAGGAGCTTCCTCAATGTTCACTTTAACTCAGATGCAAAAACTTCAAGCTCATTGATATATGCTTCTAAATTGTGCAATTGTCACACCATTTGTGGAGTAAGTAAATGAGATAAAATCTAAGTAATTTACTACTTGAAATATAATTGTCATTTTATTGATTGTAACATAAGTTTTTAAATAGTGAGTTTAGAGAATTCATAAAAATGAGTTCAAGAGGAAGGAAACCTTCAACTACAAATATAGAGAAGAGAGTCAACAAAGAATTTGTTGATTGGTTTCGAAGGAGGGTGAGTGACCAACTTGTAGTCATGTTTTTATTTGTCATACATACTAACTTTCAATTCTAACTTACATATTTTTGTAAACTTAGGTTATGAATCCAGACACAATCAATTCAATGTCTAATGATCTAAAGTTTCAAGCACGAGGCCCGTTAGACATTGCAAGAAGATTTACTGCTTATAATATCAATGGGTTCAAATTTCGAACCTTGGCTCGAGAAGAGGGATTGAGAACGCAAAATAGTGGGGTTTTCTTAACCTCTAACACATCCTGTATTTCAAGTAGGGTTGATGGGAACATAAGGCAAGCAGACTTACCATATTATGGAAAGTTGGAAGATATCATTGAGATTAACTATTATGGCCAGTTCAGAGTTATTCTTTTCAAATGTAGATGGGCAGATACTACACGAGATAGAGGGTATAAAAAGGACAATTGGAATTTTAATTGTGTTAACTTTGATAGATTAATTCATAATGGTGATCGTGAAGAACATGAACCTTACATAGAAGCATCTCAAGCAGAAATGGTGTATTATGTAGATGATGTGGTCAATGAAGGATGGAGTGTTGCTATGCATCTAAAGCCAAGAGACTGATATGACATAGGAGGAGAAGAAGAACATGATGCATATCAAAATGAACCATACCAAGAGCAAAATCTTGACCAATTTTGTACTTTAAATGATGAATATGTGCAATTGACAACAAACCATGTATTTGATGATATAGTTTAGAAAACTTCACTCTTTCTTAAATACACTATATAGTTACTATCATACTTTTTTAGAGGTAATTGTTTTACATAGTTAATACTATTGTTATTTCCTTTATGTTATGAACTTACTTATTATGTCATATTATTATTTAATTGTTTTTATCTCATTTCTATTTTTTCCACATGAATATAGAGACATGCCGAAAGTGAAGCGTTTTCAGAATCCATTAAAATCAGCAACTGAATCACAATGTGTTGCATCTCCAGTAGAAGATTCAACTCATTCTTCACCAGCAATAAATCCTACAAACCCTTCACTATCAGTTCAAGCTCATTCACAAGCTCCTGATGTGTCAACTCTAGAAGTCCCACCAGTACATTCCTTAGAAGCTCCCGATGTGTCAGCTCCGGAAGTCCCAAGAGAAGCGGAAACATTGGAAGATCATGTTGGACGCGAGTCTATACATTATTGGATTGTCGAGGCAATAGGTACAAGGGTTATATTTACTTGGACGCGAGTCTATTTGTTAAATTATTTTGGGTCTTGATGGACATATCTGATGTTATATTTTATTGTTATAGACTCAGAAAGAGTTGTCAAGCAGATTAAGGTCAAAATTAGAGAAGTGAATAACTTACCTATCGGACTACGTATCATTGTGGATTTTGATGAGCAAGGTGCAGCTTATGGTGATGCGCAAGGCCTTCTTGCAGGATTTTTAGGAACATTGACATCTGATTGTAAGTTGTTTCCAATAGATTATGATAAGTAATCAGGTGGACGTAGTGATATACCTTCTACTTATTTTGCAGAATGCTTTGATACAATCATAAAGGTATAACAATTATGCATGTCTAAATTTTTATCTAATATTATTAATATTTATATCTAAAATTAATATTGACAAATTCATGTCATTTTTTGGAAGCCTCGCTTTTGTTTTAGGACTAGTGAACGCATTTCAAGACGATATTGCAAACTTAGTCTTGGGAGAAAATGGAGTACAAGTAGGCAAAGATTATGGAATGAGTTCTCTGATCCAGCCAAGACTAGAGATGAAATTATAAGAAATGTTCCAATTGGCATAGACAAAGATCAATGGACTCGTTTTGTTCACTATCGTCTGAGACCATCAACTATGGTATATAAATTGACATTACTTTGGTTGTTTGATTTTTTCTATAGCTATTTTTATTTGATTAGTGTGTGAATGTATAATTGTTTTTCATAGGAACTTTGTAGGAAAAACAAAGAAATTCGAAAGAAGCAAGTAATTCCGCATACTGGTGGTTCTAAGCCTAATTCAAGAAGAAGGCGTGAGATGGTAGCGACACTATCATATTACTTTTTATTTATTTAGACTTTGCACTTATTAATTTTTATTTATTTAGAAAAGCTCAACTTTGACTTAAGTTTTCTATATTTTAGATGGTGAATGGGAAGCCACCAGGTCGTGGAAACTTATATGTTGCCACTCATAAAATGAAGGATGGAACATTTGTAAATGAAGCGGCAAAGATT
>NW_017724820.1:35623-36026 GCF_001865875.1 Lupinus angustifolius | reverse complement strand
CAGTGGGTGTTCGAGACATATGACAGGTGATAGATTAAACTTCCTGGATATTTCACTTAAATGTAAAGGATATGTCACGTACGGAGACAACAAAAAGGGAAAGATTCTTGGCACCGGAACAGTTGGTAACTCATCTCAGACAATTATTGAAAATGTTCTTTATGTTGAAGGATTAGAACATAATCTCTTGAGCATAAGCCAACTTTGTGACAAAGGTAACCGTGTATCTTTTGATTCTGATTGTTGTATTATTCGTGACATTTTATCTAATAATGTTAAATTTGTTGGTCATCGTATAAATAATATTTACATGGTTAATTTGGATGATGTCACTACTTTATTTTCAAAATGTTTTATTTCAAAAGAAGATGACATCTGGCTTTGGCATAGACGCGTTGCACAT
>NW_017724820.1:0-35523 GCF_001865875.1 Lupinus angustifolius | reverse complement strand
GAAATGTCTATGATGGGAGAACTCACATTCTTTCTGGGGCTTCAAATAAAGCAGCTAGAGAGTGGGATATTCATTCATCAGGCTAAATATTGCAAAGGATCCATTTGCCGTTGTAGGGCCTGAAATTGGGTGCTTATCATGGCATGTAGCACGGCTGTCCTTGGTGATAATGGAGAACCACTATCTTCTGGACTAGCCATAATGTCACTCTCCTTACTCTTCTCTCAAGTGTTTACACTCTCTCACTTTTCTCTCAATTTTCTCCTTTGATTCTTGAGTGAGTCAAGTGATCAAGTTGTAGTATCAAAAACGTGTGACAAGTTCACAAGATTACCAATTTATTTGGTTTGTGGCTCGGCTGGATTGTGTGTAGGTTGTAGGGTAGTGTTTGTGTAGGTTTTGTGGGTTAGGGTTAGGTTTTGGTCTCGGTTTGGGTAGGTTTTTGGGTTAGGTTTAAGGTTTTGTGTTTGGCTTGATGTGTTTGGGTTAGGGTTAGGGTTTATATTCGGTTTGTGTAGGTATTTGGTGTTTTGGGTTGTATTTTGGATGATTTGTGCTTGGGATGTCTCGGTTTTGTAGGGTATTTTGTGGATGGATTTGATTTTTGTAGGGTAATGTGTTTAGGGTATGGTTTTGTGTGTATGTATGGCTTTTGGTTCGGCCAAGGGAAAGAAATTTGGGTAGAAGTAGAGGAATTTTGAGAAAGAAGAATTTGAAATTGCACTTACTTGTGGTGCTGCCTCAAATTCAATGCCTTAGTCTTATTTTGATAAAGATATTATAATTGTGACTTTCAGGCAAGAACTGAGCTCTGATGACCACTTGATGACAACCTCTTTGTGGATTGCCTTTGTTGTAGGATCGTTTCTTGTGAAAGTCCTTTTTAGTGTTGATTGTACTTGTATTTGCTTGATTTGCTTTGAATTTGCCTCGGTTTGGACTTTAAAGAATTGCTTTATGAATGATTGATAATGGAATGATGCTCACGGTTTGTAGTTGATGATGGGTTGTATGTTGTGGATGATTGTGGGTTGATGGTGGAATTGATGCTCACGGTTTGTAGTGGTTGATGGGTGATTGTTGGTTGATGATGGAGTGCAAGGTGATCACGGTTTGGATGGTGGATTGAAGGTTGGTGTGTTTGTAAGTGTTTAGGAATATGGAAGGGGAATTGGAATGGTATGGCGCCACAAACAATGGAATGTTTGATAAGCCTTGTGAAGTTCGCCACAAGAGAATGATACTCTTGATAAGAACAAGGGGTCTTGACTCAGCCAAGAAGCTAGGAGAAAACTCACTAACAATGGTTTATTTAACATAAAATTCAATCTACTTTATTCCTTGTGCATATGGGTCATATATATAGGGAAAGGAATTCGGTTTACATTGCCAAAATCAAAAGGCATGAAAAGATAAACTAATCCTATCTAATCTCAATCTAATCTTCATGTGTTGGACGAATGGTGATGGTGGATTTGAATTGAGATTGCCTTGATGAGTGGTTGAAATAATATCTTCCATTATCTTCATGTTGATGATATAATTTGATCCTCCTTTTGATTTGCTTGTTTGAAAATTAGATTAGGAGATCCTTATCTTGTGGAGATTAGATCTCCCTTAATTATAGCCGTGTGGACTTGGGGAAATTAGATTAGGAGATCCTTATCTTGTGGAGATTAGATCTCCCTTGATTATAGCCGTGTGGCTTTTGGCTCTAGATTTTCCCTCCAAGCTTTTCATCCATGCTCTATCTCCTTGCTTTATCTCTTAGCTTTTGGACGTGCTCTTTTCCCTCCAAGCTTTCATCCAAATGTTCTATCTCCTTGCTTTATCTCTAAGCTTTTGGGCGTGCATCTTTTCCCTCCAAGCTTTCATCCAAATGTTCTATCTCTTTGCTTTATCTCTAAGTGTGACCGTGCCTCCTTTCCTACAAGACATGAACCTTCATAAAATTAAATGTAATAAAATGACACCTAAATTAAAGACATGATAAATAAAAGTCCTAAACTAGTGTGGGTTTTAAGACAACTCCCACTTATTTATGGTCCTAATTACTAATGTAAGAACTAAAGAGATCAAGGTGGATCCTCCCTTAGGCCGTGGCCTTCCTTAAGCTCTTCATTAAGACTTATGCAAATTAAAGCCTTCTCTTCATGCTTGGTCCCATTTGCACTTGTTTCCATGATAGAAAATATGAGTTGCCGAAGTGCTTCTTGGGCCTTTTTGGTTTTAGCTCTAGTCATAGGTCCTCCTAAGCCATGTAAAGGGTCTTCAATGATGTTATGTCCCAATGGGTTTACATCATCCCCTCCTTCTTCGAAAGAATTCGACCTCGAATAAGCATTTTCATCACCTGTATCAAAAAAAGTTAAGTCAGCCACATTGAAAGTAGCACTAATATTTCCATACTCACTAGGCAAGTCCAATTTGTATGCATTGTTGTTTATCCTTTCCAAGACTTGAAAAGGGCCGTCCCCTCTAGGTTGAAGCTTTGATTTCCTTTGAGATGGAAATCTTTCTTTTCTCATATGGATCCAAACCCAATCTCCTGGTTCAAAGATGACTTCCTTTCTTCCCTTGTTGGCTGATCTTGCATAACTCTCGGTTCTCTTCTCAATTTGTTCCTTCACCTTCTCATGTAGCTTCTTCACATACTCAGCCTTGGCTTTACCATCTTTATGTTTCAACAATGATGTACCTGGAAAAGGTAATAAATCAAGGGGAGTTAGTGGGTTAAAACCATAAACAATTTCAAATGGTGAATGCTTTGTTGCACTATGAGTTGCCCTGTTATAGGCAAACTCCACGTGGGGAAGGCACTCTTCCCATGCATTTAAGTTCTTCCTTAGGACAGCCCTCAACAAGGTAGAGAGTGTCCTATTGACCACTTCAGTTTGCCCATCTGTTTGAGGATGGCATGTGGTAGAGAAAAGAAGCTTTGTGCCAAGCTTTCCCCAAAGGGTTCTCCAAAAGTGACTTAGGAATTTGGCATCCCTATCACTCACTATGCTCCTTGGTAAGCCATGTAGCCTTACCACTTCTTTGAAGAATAACCCTGCAATATGACAAGCATCATCAATTTTTTTGCAAGGTATAAAATGAGCCATTTTAGAAAATCTATCCACTACAACAAAAATTGAATCTTTGCCACTCTTAGTTCGTGGTAAAGCAACCACGAAATCCATGGATAAGTCTATCCATGGTGAATCAGGGACGGGCAATGGAGTGTAAAGTCCATGAGGCATGGCCTTGGACTTAGCCCGTTTGCAAGTAATGCATTTTTCACATAAAAGTTGAACATCACGCCTCATATGAGGCCAATAAAAGTGATCATGCAATATATCAAGGGTCTTTTGGGAACCAAAATGACCCATCAGCCCCCCTTCATGGGCTTCTCTCAACAGTAAATCCCTTACAGAACTCTTAGGGATACAAAGTCTTTTATCTTTAAAAAGAAACCCTTCATGCCTATAATAACCCTCATGGGCTGAATTCATGCACTTGGCATAGTGTGTAGCAAAATCAGGGTCATGTTCATACAAGCCCTTCACACATTCGAGACCTAAGAGCTTGGTCTCTAAGGTAGCAATCAAAGCATGCCTTCTTGATAAGGCATCAGCTACCACATTAGCTTTTCCCTTTTTGTGTTTAACCACATAAGGGAATTGCTCCAGAAATTCCACCCACTTGGCATGTCTTTTGTTTAGCTTGCCTTGCCCCTTTAAATATTTAAGTGATTCATGATCACTATGAATAACAAATTCCTTGGGCAGTAGATAATGTTGCCAAGTTTGTAAGGCCCTCACTAGGGCATATAGCTCTTTATCATATGTAGAGTAGTTAAGGGCAGCCCCCCCTAACTTCTCACTAAAATAGGCAATAGGATGCCCATCTTGCATTAGCACAGCCCCAATTCCAACATTTGAAGCATCACACTCAATTTCAAAGGATTTTGTAAAATTTGGTAATCTCAAAATTGGAGCGTGTGTGAGCTTCTCCTTAAGCCTTTTGAAGGCTTCTTCTTGCTTATCACCCCAATGGAACCCCACATTCTTTTTGACCACTTCATTTAGAGGTGCAGCCAAGGTACTAAAGTCCTTGACAAACCTTCTATAAAAACTTGCAAGGCCATGAAAACTTCTCACATCCGTGGTGCTTTTTGGAGTGGGCCATTCTTGGATAGCCTTTATCTTTTCAGGATCTACGTGTACCCCATTAGAACTGATTATGAAACCAAGGAATATCACGTGATCAACACAGAAGCTGCACTTCTCAAGGTTGGCGTATAGCTTCTCTTTCCTTAATATAAGCAAAACACTTTTTAGGTGTTCATAATGTTCATCAAGACTCTTGCTATATATTAGGATGTCATCGAAGTACACCACAACAAATTTTCCAAGGAAATCCCTTAGAACGTGGTTCATCAGCCTCATAAATGTGCTTGGCGCATTGGTTAAGCCAAAAGGCATTACCATCCACTCGTACAAGCCATATTTTGTTTTGAAGGCTGTTTTCCACTCATCCCCTTCTCTAATCCGAATTTGATGGTACCCACTCTTCAAATCCACTTTTGAGAAGATGCAGGCACCATGTAATTCCTCTAAGAGATCATCCAATCTAGGAATGGGATGTCTATATTTGACCGTGATGTTGTTCACGGCCCTACAGTCAGTGCACATCCTCCAGGCTCCATTTTTCTTTGGAACTAGGATGACTGGGACTGCACAAGGACTTAGACTTTCTTGAACCCAACCCTTGTGCATAAATTCCTCGACTTGTTTTTGAATTTCATTAGTCTCTTGAGGATTGCTCCTATAGGCAGGCCTATTGGGCAATGATGCACCAGGAATCAAGTCAATATGATGTTCAATGCCCCTTAAAGGTGGAAGTCCACTAGGGACTTCTTCAGGGAATACATCATTGAACTCATTCAAGAAGTCTTTCAAATTTTGAGGCATAGAAGCCTTATCAATAGCCGTGCTATTTAAGCAAAAACTTTGGCACAAAAGTAAGTACATGGGCTGCCTTGTGACTAGGGCATGCTTTACTTCACTTTTTGTGACAAAGTAGCTTTTCTTTTGATCCTTTCGATCATTCTTCTTGACTTGGCTAGAGTCTATGGTTTCAGCCGTGACCTCCTTTTTCTCTTGGTCAATCTTTTCTTTCAGCCTACGCTGATCATCACTCACTTGTTTTGGGGACAAGGGTGATAAGACCATTTTATGATTATTATGCATAAATGTGTACTTGTTAGTACGCCCTTCATGGGTAGCATTTTTATCATATTGCCATGGTCTTCCCAATAGCATATGGCTGGCCTCCATGTTGACCACATCACATAGGACTATGTCCTCATATTTTCCAATGGAAAAAGGGACCTCAACTTGCTTATTCACGACCATCTCCCCCACATCATTAAGCCATTGCAGCCTATATGGTGTTGGGTGTGCCTTGGTGATAAGCTTCAATTTAGACACCGTTCTTGTGCTAACCACGTTAGCACAACTTCCTCCATCAATGATGAGGGTACATATGTTACCTTGTACAAGGCAGCGAGCATGAAAAATGTTTTCTCTTTGACTTTCCTCATGATTTCGGTTTTGACTCCCAAGGAGCCTCCTAACCATGAGTAGGTCTCCATCGGGCATATTAAGATCACCCTCATTGTCATGTTCTTCATCACTAGCTGACTCAGATTGGGACTCAATGTCCCCATTTAGAACCATCATAGTTCTTCTTGTAGGGCATTGAGACGCAATATGGCCACGCCCCAAACATTTAAAACATTTTATATCACGGCTCCTTTGATTTGGATCAAGGGGCTGCTTACCTTGGGACTTGGTTGTCCCCACGGCTTCTTTAGAACTAGGGACAATTTCTTTTGTTGCATTGCCCTCCTTCTTGCTTTTGTCTTTCCAAGTATTTGGTGGATACTTGGTTGTTGAATTAGAGGAGTACTTAGACTTCCTCCTCTTGATTTGTTGCTCTACCTTGATGGCCTTTTGGACAAGGTCATCTAACTCAACATATGGTTGAAGCTCCACAATATCCTGAATTTCAGGGTTCAACCCATGTAGGAACCGAGCCATTGTAGCTTCTCGGTCCTCATGGAAGTTGGACCTAAGTAAGGCCAGCTCCATCTCCTTGAAGTATTCATCAACCGATTTGTTACCTTGAGTTAGTCTTTGCAATTTGTTATGCACATCTCTTTGGTAGGAACTTGGAACAAACCTTCTCCTCATCACCCTCTTCATCTCCCCCCAAGTATTTACTACTTCCTCACCATACCTCCTCCTCTCCTTTTGGATCTGGTCCCACCACACCATAGCATATTCCTTAAATTCTAGGGCAGCAACCTTTACCTTCTTTTCCTCACTATAGTGTTGGCATTCAAACACTTGTTCCATCTTTAACTCCCACTCATGATAGGCCTCAGGGTTATTAAGTCCTAGGAATGTAGGGACTTTTATTTTTACTCCCTCTAACCTATCCTCCCTCCTCCTATCTCCACGGCCTCCTCTCTCACGACCACCTCCCTCACGGCCACCCTCAAAATCATCCTCCTCATACCTTCCTCTCCCATATCCTCCCTCATACTCATCCTCCTCTCGCCTACCTCTCCTCTCACCATGGCCCTCCTCCTCCTCATACCTATTTCTCCTCTCAACATGGCCCTCCTCCTCCTCATACCTATTTCTCCTCTCACCATGGCCCTCATCCTCACGGCCACCTCTTCTATCTCTCCTCCTCCTTCTCCTATGATCTATCTCACTACTAGAGTCACCCTCCAGCCTCCTAACATCTATTCTCATTTCATCCATTTGCCGTTGTAGGGCCTGAAATTGGGTGCTTATCATGGCATGTAGCACGGCTGTCCTTGGTGATAATGGAGAACCACTATCTTCTGGACTAGCCATAATGTCACTCTCCTTACTCTTCTCTCAAGTGTTTACACTCTCTCACTTTTCTCTCAATTTTCTCCTTTGATTCTTGAGTGAGTCAAGTGATCAAGTTGTAGTATCAAAAACGTGTGACAAGTTCACAAGATTACCAATTTATTTGGTTTGTGGCTCGGCTGGATTGTGTGTAGGTTGTAGGGTAGTGTTTGTGTAGGTTTTGTGGGTTAGGGTTAGGTTTTGGTCTCGGTTTGGGTAGGTTTTTGGGTTAGGTTTAAGGTTTTGTGTTTGGCTTGATGTGTTTGGGTTAGGGTTAGGGTTTATATTCGGTTTGTGTAGGTATTTGGTGTTTTGGGTTGTATTTTGGATGATTTGTGCTTGGGATGTCTCGGTTTTGTAGGGTATTTTGTGGATGGATTTGATTTTTGTAGGGTAATGTGTTTAGGGTATGGTTTTGTGTGTATGTATGGCTTTTGGTTCGGCCAAGGGAAAGAAATTTGGGTAGAAGTAGAGGAATTTTGAGAAAGAAGAATTTGAAATTGCACTTACTTGTGGTGCTGCCTCAAATTCAATGCCTTAGTCTTATTTTGATAAAGATATTATAATTGTGACTTTCAGGCAAGAACTGAGCTCTGATGACCACTTGATGACAACCTCTTTGTGGATTGCCTTTGTTGTAGGATCGTTTCTTGTGAAAGTCCTTTTTAGTGTTGATTGTACTTGTATTTGCTTGATTTGCTTTGAATTTGCCTCGGTTTGGACTTTAAAGAATTGCTTTATGAATGATTGATAATGGAATGATGCTCACGGTTTGTAGTTGATGATGGGTTGTATGTTGTGGATGATTGTGGGTTGATGGTGGAATTGATGCTCACGGTTTGTAGTGGTTGATGGGTGATTGTTGGTTGATGATGGAGTGCAAGGTGATCACGGTTTGGATGGTGGATTGAAGGTTGGTGTGTTTGTAAGTGTTTAGGAATATGGAAGGGGAATTGGAATGGTATGGCGCCACAAACAATGGAATGTTTGATAAGCCTTGTGAAGTTCGCCACAAGAGAATGATACTCTTGATAAGAACAAGGGGTCTTGACTCAGCCAAGAAGCTAGGAGAAAACTCACTAACAATGGTTTATTTAACATAAAATTCAATCTACTTTATTCCTTGTGCATATGGGTCATATATATAGGGAAAGGAATTCGGTTTACATTGCCAAAATCAAAAGGCATGAAAAGATAAACTAATCCTATCTAATCTCAATCTAATCTTCATGTGTTGGACGAATGGTGATGGTGGATTTGAATTGAGATTGCCTTGATGAGTGGTTGAAATAATATCTTCCATTATCTTCATGTTGATGATATAATTTGATCCTCCTTTTGATTTGCTTGTTTGAAAATTAGATTAGGAGATCCTTATCTTGTGGAGATTAGATCTCCCTTAATTATAGCCGTGTGGACTTGGGGAAATTAGATTAGGAGATCCTTATCTTGTGGAGATTAGATCTCCCTTGATTATAGCCGTGTGGCTTTTGGCTCTAGATTTTCCCTCCAAGCTTTTCATCCATGCTCTATCTCCTTGCTTTATCTCTTAGCTTTTGGACGTGCTCTTTTCCCTCCAAGCTTTCATCCAAATGTTCTATCTCCTTGCTTTATCTCTAAGCTTTTGGGCGTGCATCTTTTCCCTCCAAGCTTTCATCCAAATGTTCTATCTCTTTGCTTTATCTCTAAGTGTGACCGTGCCTCCTTTCCTACAAGACATGAACCTTCATAAAATTAAATGTAATAAAATGACACCTAAATTAAAGACATGATAAATAAAAGTCCTAAACTAGTGTGGGTTTTAAGACAACTCCCACTTATTTATGGTCCTAATTACTAATGTAAGAACTAAAGAGATCAAGGTGGATCCTCCCTTAGGCCGTGGCCTTCCTTAAGCTCTTCATTAAGACTTATGCAAATTAAAGCCTTCTCTTCATGCTTGGTCCCATTTGCACTTGTTTCCATGATAGAAAATATGAGTTGCCGAAGTGCTTCTTGGGCCTTTTTGGTTTTAGCTCTAGTCATAGGTCCTCCTAAGCCATGTAAAGGGTCTTCAATGATGTTATGTCCCAATGGGTTTACATCATCCCCTCCTTCTTCGAAAGAATTCGACCTCGAATAAGCATTTTCATCACCTGTATCAAAAAAAGTTAAGTCAGCCACATTGAAAGTAGCACTAATATTTCCATACTCACTAGGCAAGTCCAATTTGTATGCATTGTTGTTTATCCTTTCCAAGACTTGAAAAGGGCCGTCCCCTCTAGGTTGAAGCTTTGATTTCCTTTGAGATGGAAATCTTTCTTTTCTCATATGGATCCAAACCCAATCTCCTGGTTCAAAGATGACTTCCTTTCTTCCCTTGTTGGCTGATCTTGCATAACTCTCGGTTCTCTTCTCAATTTGTTCCTTCACCTTCTCATGTAGCTTCTTCACATACTCAGCCTTGGCTTTACCATCTTTATGTTTCAACAATGATGTACCTGGAAAAGGTAATAAATCAAGGGGAGTTAGTGGGTTAAAACCATAAACAATTTCAAATGGTGAATGCTTTGTTGCACTATGAGTTGCCCTGTTATAGGCAAACTCCACGTGGGGAAGGCACTCTTCCCATGCATTTAAGTTCTTCCTTAGGACAGCCCTCAACAAGGTAGAGAGTGTCCTATTGACCACTTCAGTTTGCCCATCTGTTTGAGGATGGCATGTGGTAGAGAAAAGAAGCTTTGTGCCAAGCTTTCCCCAAAGGGTTCTCCAAAAGTGACTTAGGAATTTGGCATCCCTATCACTCACTATGCTCCTTGGTAAGCCATGTAGCCTTACCACTTCTTTGAAGAATAACCCTGCAATATGACAAGCATCATCAATTTTTTTGCAAGGTATAAAATGAGCCATTTTAGAAAATCTATCCACTACAACAAAAATTGAATCTTTGCCACTCTTAGTTCGTGGTAAAGCAACCACGAAATCCATGGATAAGTCTATCCATGGTGAATCAGGGACGGGCAATGGAGTGTAAAGTCCATGAGGCATGGCCTTGGACTTAGCCCGTTTGCAAGTAATGCATTTTTCACATAAAAGTTGAACATCACGCCTCATATGAGGCCAATAAAAGTGATCATGCAATATATCAAGGGTCTTTTGGGAACCAAAATGACCCATCAGCCCCCCTTCATGGGCTTCTCTCAACAGTAAATCCCTTACAGAACTCTTAGGGATACAAAGTCTTTTATCTTTAAAAAGAAACCCTTCATGCCTATAATAACCCTCATGGGCTGAATTCATGCACTTGGCATAGTGTGTAGCAAAATCAGGGTCATGTTCATACAAGCCCTTCACACATTCGAGACCTAAGAGCTTGGTCTCTAAGGTAGCAATCAAAGCATGCCTTCTTGATAAGGCATCAGCTACCACATTAGCTTTTCCCTTTTTGTGTTTAACCACATAAGGGAATTGCTCCAGAAATTCCACCCACTTGGCATGTCTTTTGTTTAGCTTGCCTTGCCCCTTTAAATATTTAAGTGATTCATGATCACTATGAATAACAAATTCCTTGGGCAGTAGATAATGTTGCCAAGTTTGTAAGGCCCTCACTAGGGCATATAGCTCTTTATCATATGTAGAGTAGTTAAGGGCAGCCCCCCCTAACTTCTCACTAAAATAGGCAATAGGATGCCCATCTTGCATTAGCACAGCCCCAATTCCAACATTTGAAGCATCACACTCAATTTCAAAGGATTTTGTAAAATTTGGTAATCTCAAAATTGGAGCGTGTGTGAGCTTCTCCTTAAGCCTTTTGAAGGCTTCTTCTTGCTTATCACCCCAATGGAACCCCACATTCTTTTTGACCACTTCATTTAGAGGTGCAGCCAAGGTACTAAAGTCCTTGACAAACCTTCTATAAAAACTTGCAAGGCCATGAAAACTTCTCACATCCGTGGTGCTTTTTGGAGTGGGCCATTCTTGGATAGCCTTTATCTTTTCAGGATCTACGTGTACCCCATTA
Source organism: Lupinus angustifolius (assembly GCF_001865875.1). NCBI lineage: Eukaryota > Viridiplantae > Streptophyta > Magnoliopsida > Fabales > Fabaceae > Lupinus > Lupinus angustifolius. The sequence continues at coordinate 24,588 of NW_017724820.1, read as the reverse complement.
GAACTGATTATGAAACCAAGGAATATCACGTGATCAACACAGAAGCTGCACTTCTCAAGGTTGGCGTATAGCTTCTCTTTCCTTAATATAAGCAAAACACTTTTTAGGTGTTCATAATGTTCATCAAGACTCTTGCTATATATTAGGATGTCATCGAAGTACACCACAACAAATTTTCCAAGGAAATCCCTTAGAACGTGGTTCATCAGCCTCATAAATGTGCTTGGCGCATTGGTTAAGCCAAAAGGCATTACCATCCACTCGTACAAGCCATATTTTGTTTTGAAGGCTGTTTTCCACTCATCCCCTTCTCTAATCCGAATTTGATGGTACCCACTCTTCAAATCCACTTTTGAGAAGATGCAGGCACCATGTAATTCCTCTAAGAGATCATCCAATCTAGGAATGGGATGTCTATATTTGACCGTGATGTTGTTCACGGCCCTACAGTCAGTGCACATCCTCCAGGCTCCATTTTTCTTTGGAACTAGGATGACTGGGACTGCACAAGGACTTAGACTTTCTTGAACCCAACCCTTGTGCATAAATTCCTCGACTTGTTTTTGAATTTCATTAGTCTCTTGAGGATTGCTCCTATAGGCAGGCCTATTGGGCAATGATGCACCAGGAATCAAGTCAATATGATGTTCAATGCCCCTTAAAGGTGGAAGTCCACTAGGGACTTCTTCAGGGAATACATCATTGAACTCATTCAAGAAGTCTTTCAAATTTTGAGGCATAGAAGCCTTATCAATAGCCGTGCTATTTAAGCAAAAACTTTGGCACAAAAGTAAGTACATGGGCTGCCTTGTGACTAGGGCATGCTTTACTTCACTTTTTGTGACAAAGTAGCTTTTCTTTTGATCCTTTCGATCATTCTTCTTGACTTGGCTAGAGTCTATGGTTTCAGCCGTGACCTCCTTTTTCTCTTGGTCAATCTTTTCTTTCAGCCTACGCTGATCATCACTCACTTGTTTTGGGGACAAGGGTGATAAGACCATTTTATGATTATTATGCATAAATGTGTACTTGTTAGTACGCCCTTCATGGGTAGCATTTTTATCATATTGCCATGGTCTTCCCAATAGCATATGGCTGGCCTCCATGTTGACCACATCACATAGGACTATGTCCTCATATTTTCCAATGGAAAAAGGGACCTCAACTTGCTTATTCACGACCATCTCCCCCACATCATTAAGCCATTGCAGCCTATATGGTGTTGGGTGTGCCTTGGTGATAAGCTTCAATTTAGACACCGTTCTTGTGCTAACCACGTTAGCACAACTTCCTCCATCAATGATGAGGGTACATATGTTACCTTGTACAAGGCAGCGAGCATGAAAAATGTTTTCTCTTTGACTTTCCTCATGATTTCGGTTTTGACTCCCAAGGAGCCTCCTAACCATGAGTAGGTCTCCATCGGGCATATTAAGATCACCCTCATTGTCATGTTCTTCATCACTAGCTGACTCAGATTGGGACTCAATGTCCCCATTTAGAACCATCATAGTTCTTCTTGTAGGGCATTGAGACGCAATATGGCCACGCCCCAAACATTTAAAACATTTTATATCACGGCTCCTTTGATTTGGATCAAGGGGCTGCTTACCTTGGGACTTGGTTGTCCCCACGGCTTCTTTAGAACTAGGGACAATTTCTTTTGTTGCATTGCCCTCCTTCTTGCTTTTGTCTTTCCAAGTATTTGGTGGATACTTGGTTGTTGAATTAGAGGAGTACTTAGACTTCCTCCTCTTGATTTGTTGCTCTACCTTGATGGCCTTTTGGACAAGGTCATCTAACTCAACATATGGTTGAAGCTCCACAATATCCTGAATTTCAGGGTTCAACCCATGTAGGAACCGAGCCATTGTAGCTTCTCGGTCCTCATGGAAGTTGGACCTAAGTAAGGCCAGCTCCATCTCCTTGAAGTATTCATCAACCGATTTGTTACCTTGAGTTAGTCTTTGCAATTTGTTATGCACATCTCTTTGGTAGGAACTTGGAACAAACCTTCTCCTCATCACCCTCTTCATCTCCCCCCAAGTATTTACTACTTCCTCACCATACCTCCTCCTCTCCTTTTGGATCTGGTCCCACCACACCATAGCATATTCCTTAAATTCTAGGGCAGCAACCTTTACCTTCTTTTCCTCACTATAGTGTTGGCATTCAAACACTTGTTCCATCTTTAACTCCCACTCATGATAGGCCTCAGGGTTATTAAGTCCTAGGAATGTAGGGACTTTTATTTTTACTCCCTCTAACCTATCCTCCCTCCTCCTATCTCCACGGCCTCCTCTCTCACGACCACCTCCCTCACGGCCACCCTCAAAATCATCCTCCTCATACCTTCCTCTCCCATATCCTCCCTCATACTCATCCTCCTCTCGCCTACCTCTCCTCTCACCATGGCCCTCCTCCTCCTCATACCTATTTCTCCTCTCAACATGGCCCTCCTCCTCCTCATACCTATTTCTCCTCTCACCATGGCCCTCATCCTCACGGCCACCTCTTCTATCTCTCCTCCTCCTTCTCCTATGATCTATCTCACTACTAGAGTCACCCTCCAGCCTCCTAACATCTATTCTCATTTCATCCATTTGCCGTTGTAGGGCCTGAAATTGGGTGCTTATCATGGCATGTAGCACGGCTGTCCTTGGTGATAATGGAGAACCACTATCTTCTGGACTAGCCATAATGTCACTCTCCTTACTCTTCTCTCAAGTGTTTACACTCTCTCACTTTTCTCTCAATTTTCTCCTTTGATTCTTGAGTGAGTCAAGTGATCAAGTTGTAGTATCAAAAACGTGTGACAAGTTCACAAGATTACCAATTTATTTGGTTTGTGGCTCGGCTGGATTGTGTGTAGGTTGTAGGGTAGTGTTTGTGTAGGTTTTGTGGGTTAGGGTTAGGTTTTGGTCTCGGTTTGGGTAGGTTTTTGGGTTAGGTTTAAGGTTTTGTGTTTGGCTTGATGTGTTTGGGTTAGGGTTAGGGTTTATATTCGGTTTGTGTAGGTATTTGGTGTTTTGGGTTGTATTTTGGATGATTTGTGCTTGGGATGTCTCGGTTTTGTAGGGTATTTTGTGGATGGATTTGATTTTTGTAGGGTAATGTGTTTAGGGTATGGTTTTGTGTGTATGTATGGCTTTTGGTTCGGCCAAGGGAAAGAAATTTGGGTAGAAGTAGAGGAATTTTGAGAAAGAAGAATTTGAAATTGCACTTACTTGTGGTGCTGCCTCAAATTCAATGCCTTAGTCTTATTTTGATAAAGATATTATAATTGTGACTTTCAGGCAAGAACTGAGCTCTGATGACCACTTGATGACAACCTCTTTGTGGATTGCCTTTGTTGTAGGATCGTTTCTTGTGAAAGTCCTTTTTAGTGTTGATTGTACTTGTATTTGCTTGATTTGCTTTGAATTTGCCTCGGTTTGGACTTTAAAGAATTGCTTTATGAATGATTGATAATGGAATGATGCTCACGGTTTGTAGTTGATGATGGGTTGTATGTTGTGGATGATTGTGGGTTGATGGTGGAATTGATGCTCACGGTTTGTAGTGGTTGATGGGTGATTGTTGGTTGATGATGGAGTGCAAGGTGATCACGGTTTGGATGGTGGATTGAAGGTTGGTGTGTTTGTAAGTGTTTAGGAATATGGAAGGGGAATTGGAATGGTATGGCGCCACAAACAATGGAATGTTTGATAAGCCTTGTGAAGTTCGCCACAAGAGAATGATACTCTTGATAAGAACAAGGGGTCTTGACTCAGCCAAGAAGCTAGGAGAAAACTCACTAACAATGGTTTATTTAACATAAAATTCAATCTACTTTATTCCTTGTGCATATGGGTCATATATATAGGGAAAGGAATTCGGTTTACATTGCCAAAATCAAAAGGCATGAAAAGATAAACTAATCCTATCTAATCTCAATCTAATCTTCATGTGTTGGACGAATGGTGATGGTGGATTTGAATTGAGATTGCCTTGATGAGTGGTTGAAATAATATCTTCCATTATCTTCATGTTGATGATATAATTTGATCCTCCTTTTGATTTGCTTGTTTGAAAATTAGATTAGGAGATCCTTATCTTGTGGAGATTAGATCTCCCTTAATTATAGCCGTGTGGACTTGGGGAAATTAGATTAGGAGATCCTTATCTTGTGGAGATTAGATCTCCCTTGATTATAGCCGTGTGGCTTTTGGCTCTAGATTTTCCCTCCAAGCTTTTCATCCATGCTCTATCTCCTTGCTTTATCTCTTAGCTTTTGGACGTGCTCTTTTCCCTCCAAGCTTTCATCCAAATGTTCTATCTCCTTGCTTTATCTCTAAGCTTTTGGGCGTGCATCTTTTCCCTCCAAGCTTTCATCCAAATGTTCTATCTCTTTGCTTTATCTCTAAGTGTGACCGTGCCTCCTTTCCTACAAGACATGAACCTTCATAAAATTAAATGTAATAAAATGACACCTAAATTAAAGACATGATAAATAAAAGTCCTAAACTAGTGTGGGTTTTAAGACAACTCCCACTTATTTATGGTCCTAATTACTAATGTAAGAACTAAAGAGATCAAGGTGGATCCTCCCTTAGGCCGTGGCCTTCCTTAAGCTCTTCATTAAGACTTATGCAAATTAAAGCCTTCTCTTCATGCTTGGTCCCATTTGCACTTGTTTCCATGATAGAAAATATGAGTTGCCGAAGTGCTTCTTGGGCCTTTTTGGTTTTAGCTCTAGTCATAGGTCCTCCTAAGCCATGTAAAGGGTCTTCAATGATGTTATGTCCCAATGGGTTTACATCATGTGTTGCTTTGTCTACCGCCGAAGCGGAATATATTGCCGCCAGTGTGTGTTACGCTCAAATCCTTTGGATGAAGCAGCAACTTAAGGACTTTGGTCTTAAACTTGAAAAGATCCCCATTAAATGCGATAATACAAGTGCCATAAACCTATCCAAGAATCCTGTTTTGCATTCTAGAACCAAGCATATAGAAATTAGACATCATTTCTTACGTGATCATGTACAAAAAGGTGACTGCGTTCTTGAATTTGTTGAAACCTCTAAACAGTTAGGAGATATTTTCACCAAGCCCCTTCCACGGGATACTTTCTATGTTCTAAGGAGAGAACTTGGAATTCTTGATGAACAATATCTTGATTAAAATTGTTTAGTTGTTTGGTTTATGTCTTGCCTCTATATGTTTATTAGTCTCTTGATTTAAATGAAATTTGTTGAAATGCAAAATGATATCTCATGATAACCTCTTTTCGTGATTACATATGTTTAGATTAATCTGTTAAAAGGCATGCATAAGTCCTAAAGAGTTGAAACCGTACTGCTAACTAAAAACCATTTTTTACTGTGTTAATCGATTACCTGTGTGGCCAAAGAGTTTATGCAAAATGAAGGACTTGACTACTATGATGTATTTGCACTAGTGGCTAGATTGGAAAATGTGAGACTTATGGTGGCCTTAGCCAGTTGGAAGAAATGGAGGTTGTTCCAATTGGATGTTAAGTCAGCCTTTCTGAATGGTCCACTAGAGGAAGTGGTATTTGTGTCTCAATCCCCTGATTTCATCAGAAAAGGCAATGAGGATAAAGTGCTAAGACTCAAGAAAGCACTCTATGAATTAAAACAAGCACCTAGAACATGGAACAAGAGGATTGACAAATTTCTACATCACTCTAGTTTTCATAAATACACAGTTGAGTATGGTATGTACATCAAGCCTATATACCAAAACCATGGTGCCTTGTTCATCTTCATATATGTAGATGATCTACCAATCACATGTAGTAGCTCAAGAGGAATTGAAGAGTTGAAGGAAAGCCTAAAGGGTGAGTTTGGAATGATAGATTTAGGAAGATTGTCATACTTCCTTGGTCTGGAATTTTAATACACCAAGAGAGGGTTATTCATGCACCAAAAGAAGTACCTACTTGAGGTGTTAAACAAGTTGAATATGATGAATTGCAATGCCTCAGAAACTCCAGCTAAGATGAATATGAAATTGAACAATTGTGAGGTACATTTGCCATTGTAGACCAGAAATATATTCCAGTGTGGGTGTGATTAGTATGTTCATGAGTGATCCAAGACACTCTCACATGATTGCAGCCAAAAGAATTCTGAGATATCTAAGGGGAACACTTGATTTTGACATTGGTTTTCCTTATCAAAATGGGAAGATTAGCTCACAACTCATGGCCTATTCTGACTCTGATTGGTGGGAAGATATACTAGATAGAAAGAGCACAATGGGGTATGTGTTCATGGTTGCAGGTGCTCATATATCTTGGTGTTCACGGAAACAAAGGGTAGTGGCATTATCAACTTGTGAATATGAGTACATAGCAGCTTGTGCAACAGCTTACCAAGCAATTTGGTTATCATCATTGCTGCTGGAACTTGGTATTGAAAATGGAGAAGTAATTGAATTGTTGATAGACAACAAATCAACAATTGATTTAGCCAAGAATCCAGTTTCACATGGCAGAAGCAAGCATATTAAAACAAGGTACCATTACTTAAGGCAGCAGGTTGCATAAGGAAGAATTGAGCTCATACATTGCAAGAGTGAGCTTCAATTGACGGACATTGAAGATAGATAGGTTTAAAGACTTGAGAAAGAATATAGGAATTCAAGGCTTGATGGAGGAGTATATTCTAGTGTTTGAATAGTTATATGTTTAGAAGTTTAATGTTGTTTGTAGATTTCTAATTATGGGGGGTGTTGAAAGTGTATTTCAAAAGTCTAGCTAAGTTAGTTAAGGGTATCTATAAATAGTAAATCCTAACTATTTCTTTGTAACTAACACATAAAATTAGAAATTCATTGATATTCATTCCTCTCAACTTCAATTCTCTCTCTGCACAATCTTCCCTGCATAATTCTCACATCATCACTTCTATCTGCACTTTACTTTCAATTTGCTTTCATTCATTCCATTCACAATTCAACTTCTATGGTCCAACAATAGTTAGCTTAGGGTCAACATAAATTGTGGGAAAGTTATACAATATTGTCTACAATGCCTATAAGAAAAAGTCTATTTATTTGCATATACCTTATTGCTCAGTATTAATCTTCCAGCTGAGAAGTCCGAATCAATGTATTTAGCTACACTCCTAATAATCAACCACGGGTGAAAACATTATGATTCCTTAGCCTTTTTTTGTTAATTTTTAATGTTTCACTAATTACGATTCAATAATACTTTCCTATTGCTTCATCTTTTCTATTTGTTTTTTATTTACATCTTTTCTATTCGTTTGCACAAATGTTTTAAATGTCAGCTATGACCATGGTAATGTTATATTTATTATAATTGTGGAAATTGTTGTCGATGTTGTCACAATTATGATCGATCATAATGGCATTTCATACACTATTGAAATCATAATATTCTAAACATAAGTGTGGTTGTAGAGTGCAGATTAAAATATTGGTTTGCACTAAAATATGATCGACTTTTTCTTGAATTAAAAAAAGAGCTAATTTTATTTAAGTGAGCAGAGGGAGAAATGTTTTTAATCTCTCATAATGTAGACCTTCAAGCTGAAATTTTATTGTAGTATATATGCTTCAACGCAACCCCTTTTTTCTGGGGTGATGTTTCAAACCAGCACACAGGAAGCACGAATCTAAAAGTTAGTTTTGAATTTATTTTGACTAGTGTGTACCTGTCGACGAATATTGTGTGATACTACATATTCAATTTTTATATATTTCATTTTTTTGAATTAGAATGTATTTGTTGTGTTCGGTGTACTTTATATTATATTTTGTGTGTTTATGATAATGTTTAATTTAAGGTGAGATATGTGATTAATTAATGTATTGGTGATGGTTGCTTAGGATTATATAGTTTTTTTTGTAAAAATTAAATTATGTAAGGGTAAAATAGGAAATGAAAATTACACAATGAGAGAAATTAATTCAGGTTTTGACTTTATATATAGTATAGAAGTATAGATATACAAGTCATATATAATGGAGTCTGTGATAAAGTAATATATAATTATAAAATATTTTACTATTACTAGCGTGTGTAATCTCTTGGTAACAAACACTCAAGAAAATGTTACTTGCACCTTATTTTAGCTAAAACATCACTTACAACTTTATTGCCATTTAGGAGTAAAATTATAATATAACTACCCAAAAATGTTATAAAATGAGTCTAGCTTAAATCAAATGGTTAAATAATGTAGTGTATACACAAATGCGTACCATAATAACCAGAGTGATGTGATATCCGGACTGGACCGGACAGTCCGACCGGTTTGACCGCGGATCGGACTTGAAAGCAACTTTGGTTTATAGTCTTAACCGAATAAGCGTTGGACCACTTTGAACAAGAGAAATTCCGGTGCGACCATGTTAAACCCAGTTGAACCAGAATAACCCAGGAAGTGAATCAGACGGTTCACTTAAAATTTTAAGAAAATAGAACGCTACTCTAATGTTTTGTTTTACCTTGTCCAAAAAATTATAGAAAAATGTTATTTCAATATAATTATACATAAATACTAATTATATAAAATTTTGTATTTATATATAACTATATATTTATATATAAATGATAAATTATATATGAAATGGTATGGTTCAACCTAACGGTTTAACCATTTAAACTAGTTAAATTTAATACAATACCTCTTCCGATTTGATGTTTGGTTCGGGTTTCACAACATTGATAATAATCATTTACCCCATTCTAGTTTCAAGGAAACTCTCATTTCCTAGGCTTCATCTTTGTGGAGTACAACAACTTTTCACTCCCTTCCTCTCTCTTTACCTCAATCCTAAACACAATTGTGGAAGATTTGCTAATTATAGTCATGAAGAACATGGTGGGCTGTAGAAAAACATTTTTGTAATTTTGGATTGTAGAAAACTTGTGCTATTAATAAATATATTTTTGTCTTATAACAAATTATATATACTTTCTCCCAAAGAAAATATTATAAATCTTTTATCTTTATTTCTACAATCTTTTTGGGACGGAGGTAGTCTTGAACTATATTGAAATAATGGATTACTTTTATTGTCCCATTATATAAAGACAAAAAATGAGAGATAACAATAGTTTTATTTGTTTTAAGGGAAAGTTTTCTACATATGGTATTCAGATAATGAAATTCTTATATGGTGTTATTTGTCATTACAACCAGGATCAAAAGCTTGAATCAGGGAAGTGTGAAATGGGAGAGGTTAGAGAAGAAAACAAGAGGCTGAAATTCATATTGGCTCAACTTATAAATGATTACCAATCACTTCAGACAAACTTCTTTGACATAGTCCAACAAGATAAACAAGAAGAAGCTACCAAAGCTATAAGTACTACAAAAATTCATGAAGTAAGTGAAGTTATCTCCCTTTCTCTTGGAATATCATCATCCAAAGAAAAACCTACAATGGATGAGAAGGAATAACAATAGAACTGGAAAGAGAGAATTAGATGATGAAGATTTGCATAAAGGGCTTGCACTTGGATTAGATATTAAATTTAACCCTTCACCAGCTCAAGCTGAAGTTACTAATAATCCTAGCTTCCAAAGTAGCTTTGATAATGAAGAACGGAAGGAAGAGGAACCAACTGAGATGTGGCCACCTAGTAAAGTTTTGAAGATCCTGAAAACTGAGGATAAGAGTGAAACTTTTCAACATTCTCAGCTCAAGAAGACTAGGGTTTCTGTCAGAGTCAGATGTGATACCTTAACGGTTAGTAACATGTTATTGAAGATATTAATGCGTGTTTGTTCTTGACATTATATCGGATTGATTTTTATGTCAATATGTAAAGAAACCAAATTATAATGAAACCCAATTAATATTGGAAGAGAAAATTGTAAATTAAATAAAAATAATTAGTTATGAAGGTGCAACTGAGTGAAACATTGAAATTAGACTATCACTGTACTGTATTATATATTCCATAATGTTTTTGTGACATCTATGAGAGCTTAATTTCTTAAATTATTATTCAGATGAATGATGGGTGTCAATGGCGAAAATATGGACAAAAAATAGCGAAAGGAAATCGATGTCCCCGAGCTTACTATCGTTGCACTGTATCTCCAACTTGACCAGTGAGAAAACAGGTACGAATGGAAAATTGACAACAAAAACTATACATGTACATGATGCATGCATTCTTATATTTCTAATTTTGTTTTCTTCAAGTTATTCGACTCTTTAAACTTGTGTCTCAAACAAATGATTGTATGGATTTTTACTATAATACGATGTACAAATTAACTTTTAAGAAGTTTGGAAAGGAACACCTTTTTTCCGCTAATAAAAAAGATGCATTAAAGGAATACAATAAGAGCTAACCTAATATAAAAAGAGCATAAGAACTATATTTCTTAGAGTTTTTATATACATTCAAAATACAAGATCAAAGGTCTATGCATCATTGTGCTAAAATAAGTGAGTTTGGTCTAACACTATCACGAAACCAAGTTCAAGATCTAATTTCAATTAAATCAAATACTTGTGATAGCTAACCTCCTTATCTTGGAATAAATATTCATTTCTTATCAACCAGATAGACCACGTAGCAGAACTTCACAACATTCTCCAATAGTTTTTTCCCTTTTTATAAGAGAAAATTGAATTAAACTGAAAACAAGTGATACCCATCCAATACATGAGAAAGATCAATCTTTGATTCTTTTACAAGCTAAATTTATACCATTTTTAGATCAATGCACCAATTAGAAAAATACAGGAAGAAGATGATACATAAGAAGAGAATCAAATCCACAATCTAGTCTAGATCAAATCCATATTATAAACATAATCCACTTCTTTTTCTGAAAATACAACTTCATTCTGCATAGTCCAAATGGACCACACCACAGCAAACCACAACATCCTCCAAGCTTTTAACCCTTTACTAGAACCAATCGAATCATAATTGTTATATAGATCGACAATTGAAGTAGATGCTTGTGCCGAAATCTGAACCCAAGCATAAAAACATTCCCACACATTTGAAGCAAAATCACAAGAGATAAATAAATGATCAGTAAATTCAACTTGGTTCTTACACAATACACACATCTTGTCATCAGTTGTTGAGATGATGTTCCTTTTGAATAATTCATCATTTGTCGGTAATCTTCTTCTTAAAAGTTTCCAAAACAAAACAGAAAATATTTGAACCACACAATTTATCCAACACTTTTTTAGAATATTACCTAGATCTCCCTGGTTATGATTCTACTGAGCTACGTATGTTGATCTAACGATATAAGAGCCTGATTTGTCTAAACCCCATCTCCATGAATCTAATACCTCCATTGAATCTCCCTAGACCAAACCTCCTTCACCCAGAAACCACAGTTTGCCACTAAAGCTTTCTTGTCTCTAACTAAAGAGAATAATCTCAGAAAAACGTTTTTAAGACTATGCTGACCAATCCAAATATATGTCCATAAGTATTTGAGGGCCATCACCTATTTCCATCCAAATATTCTCGTCAAACCAACCTCTGTTAGCCCCATTAAGAGAACCCACATTTCTCAAATCCTTCTGCCACCTTGAAGCTTTCATTAGATTGCCATAGAAGACATGAGAAACTGAGTTTATAACCTTCACCCAAAATGTCTCCTCCTCATCAGTGATTCTTCACAATTTCCATTTCCCCAACAAGAAATCATTAAACACCGCATGATCTCGAACACCCAAAATACCAATAGAATCAGGAGTTTAATCCAAATTGGACTCATGAATGTATTGATCATGAATGTTAAGTACTTCAGAAATAGGATGAGGAAATTAGACTGGTACTTGAATAGAAGAGTAGAAACTTTGCCACATGTTTGATGCAAAATTACAAGTGATAAATAAGTGGTCTATATATAGTTTCACCATGATCTTTGCACATAATGCACCGCAAATCTTCACTCAAGTGGACGATGTTTCTTTTGTGGATCTATATTTATGGATCATATTTAACAAACTATTAACATTTATGATAAGTAAATTACTAATCAGTATGTGACAACTTATATATTTCTAGTATCATGTCTCTATAATTACAATTGCAATTCCCAAACAATTGTAACCACTATATTTTTATTAATCTTATAATTGAACATTCAGAAATGGAGAGGTAAGTGCTTTAAAAAAGAAAGAAAAATACAATTTTTAATAATACGTTTATTCTTTTAATTATAGTAAAATTATATTTTTGTCATTAAAAACAAAAGGATAAATATATACTTGTCTCTCGATTCATTTCCTGGAAGTTTTAAAGTAGAGAACCAAAAGATTCACCTCATTATTTGCTTCTAGGTGCAAAGATGTGCCGAGGATATGTCCATCTTGATTCCAACATATGAAGGAACCCACAATCACCCACTTCCTATTTCAGCCACTGTTATGGCCTCTACAACTTCTGCAGTTGCTTCCATGCTTTAATTTCCTTCACTAACTTCAACACAACAAGGAGTACCACCCATTTGAGATATTGTCCCCATTCTCAATTCTAGTGCTTCTTCCAACCTAATAATGCACTGAACTTCTCCACTCACCAAATTTCAAGACCCCATAAATTCTACTTCCCAAACTCCTCTATTTCAACCTTAAATTCTCACCCTACAATTACTCTTGACCTTACTTCACCACCAATTTCCTTAGGCTTCTCCTACATACCAAAATATTCATCATCAATTACAAACCTTAGTTTTTCCTCTGGTTTATCTCCTCTACAGTTTAGCATGCCACAATACTCAACACCTTGGAGCAATTATAGTAATGATTACTTCAACAATGGAACACTAATGAACCAAAATGGAAACCAACACTATGCTAGATATCATAATAAACAACGGTCATTCAACAACGCAATTTTGAATGACGCTGTTGAAAACGAGGTGGAAGAACATTGACATCGCATACTAAAACATTCGTTGTCAATGTGTGTAACTTCAACAACGTATTCTTGACACAATGGTGTTGAACATGAGTAACGTTAGCGGTGACTTGAATGAGTTATGTTTAATAGCGTATTTGATAGAGAGCGCTGTTAATGTTAATAAATTCCACAACGCATAAATAAGAAAGCGTTGTTGAAGATTACATAGTAACAGCGCTTTCTTAATTATGCGTTGTTGATTTTTTACGACATTTTAAGTGTCAAAGATATTAATGGTTGAGTAGTTATGTGTCTCTTCATTTGTTGAAATATTAATGGTTGAGTGATTATGTGTCTCTTCGTTTGTTGAAATATTAAGGGTTAAGTGGTTATGCGTCTCTTCGTTTGTTGAAATATCAATGGTAACTCATCTATAAATATTGTGGTTCACTTCATGTTATATTTCATCAGTAAGAGTATGTGTTTCTATAGGAGTATGTTCAAAATGTTAAAAGTGCTAAAGTTGTGTTTCTGTTTCAGAATCATATCAATGAGGTCTTTAATATCTTTTGATTTGGAAAAAGGACCCAAATTTTGAAAGGAAAGTGCCTGTTATACAAGATTTGTGTTAGGTGATGAAGATTTAATTTGTAAATTATTGATTTCATTGAGCTCTTTCAATTTTTTCAGTTCATTTATTTCCCTCATTGAAATATTTTGATTTTCAAAAGGGACTCAAATTTGAGAAGGAAAGTGATTGTTATACAAGATTTGCATGAGATGAAGATTTGTGTAGAGGAGTCGAGGAAAAAATTATTTCCTTCATTGAAATCTTGTCAATGAGGTCTTTAACATCTTTTGATTTACTAGAAGGAAATCAATGAACTGTTATACAAGATTTGTGTAGAGGAGTCGAGGAAAAAATTATTTCCTTCATTGAAATCTTGTCAATGAGGTCTTTAACATCTTTTGATTTACTAGAAGGAAATCAATGAACTGTTATACAAGATTTGTGTAGAGGAGTCGAGGAAACAATTGTGGACAAGATTAATCTGCAAATCTTGTTTCTTTTTCATTGTATCCTTCATCTACCAAATCATTTAGTTCATTATATTAGCATGTACAAAATCATTTAGTTCATTATAATGTACTTTGTCTCTCTAAATGAATAATAAAACAATTATTTTGGATGTTAATTTCTATTTTCTGTTAATTACTTAAATAGTTATTTTCTTTAATACTTTTGTTGTTCCATATTAATACGCACAATAAACAAATTACAATACTTAATAAATACAAAAACAAATTAACAAAATGTAATGTTTAATATTTTTCCAGTTTCATATTAATAAACACAATTATATAGCAATCTACTTCATGGCAACTTCATGTTAATTAACGTAAATTCATGTTGTATATATATTTTCCTGTTATGTAAAATATTAATTTAACAGCACATAATTTCGAATACGCTATTAATTTGGAAAATGAGTTTAGTTTAATAGCGCGTATTTATGATTGTGCTGTCAATTAGATTCTATTCAACAACGCTAAATCTAGGCAGCGTTGTTGATGTGTTCATGAAGATTGCGTTGTTGATTAGATATCATTGAATACGCCATATTCACTATGCGTTGTTGATTATGTATCATTGACAACAACATCTTCATTATGCGCTGTTGAAGATACTATCAGACCCTAAAAAAATTAAAATGTTTCTGCATTCTCACACATTCATCAGCAATCCCAACACTCATTTACTCAACAACGAAACGTATTTACTCCACAGCGATACGCATTTACTCTCAAAATCATTTAACCTCATCATCATTCACTCATTCAACACTGAAAGTCATTCACTCATTCAACATAAAAATCATTCAACACCGATTTCAAAAATCTTTCACTCATTTAACCTCAAAATCATTATTCATGAATTCAACACTGAATTGAAAGTGAGTTTTTCTTATAATTATTTTCCTTTTTAATTACATTATATTTAGCTTGTATTGAGTGATTTCACTCATTTAGGTTGTATTGAGTTGAGGTTTTCGAGTGCCAACTAATTTAGCTAACATTATGAGTTAGGGTTCCCCCATTTTTAATTACATAATAATGCATTTTCTCTGCTTGGTGAGCTTAACTCCAAGCTTTAGGGATTTATGCTCATTATATATTTTTTAATAGAAAATGGATGAGTGTCAATGAATTGATGAAGGAGTATGAAGAAGGAGTAAAATCATTTGTTAGATTTGCAATTGAGAATGTTGAAAACCTTAATAGAATTGTATGTCCTTGCTTAAAATGTTGTTACTCAAACCGAATTAATCCAAATGAGTTAAAAGTTCATTTATTTTGTTATGGTATTGATCAAAGTTACACATGTTGGACAAGACATGGTGAGAATAGAGACGTTAGGGATTATGATGATGAGATGCATATGAAAGACAAATACACAAATGCATATGAAGACGGTCGTTTTGAGGAAATGGCAAACATTGTCGAAGAGGATCTTTAGGATTGTCCTGAGATGTTTCTTGAAAGAACACTTGGAAAATATTTCCTAAAGATATAAAAGTTTGAGCTTTAGATATTCTCAATAAAGTGTAAAACTCTCTGTTTTCGAAAATATGATCTAACCCTCTTTTCTTGATTCTCAAGATTATTATTAAACAATATGAAAAACTTGGGTTAATATACTATTCCATTTTTAGCTACAGTTAATTGATTATACTGAACCTTAATCGATTAATGGGTTTCTTCAAAATAAAAAGAAAACTGATACAGTTACCAGCTTAATCGATTAACAACTGATTTAATCGATTAATGGGTTTCTTACCAGCTTAATCAATTAACAACTGACTTAATTGATTAACATGTTCCCAAAAATTAAAACTTAATCGATTAATATGACTCCTAATCGATTAAATGGTTTTCTAAAATATATTTTTAATGATGAATGAACCTTCTACATGATTTGTAAAGACATGATGCATGTCTTTGAATGATGTATGATTTAAAACTCCTTTGAAATGCATTCAAAACATATTATCATGTATGTATGCATGTGCATGTAAATCATGTATGTATACATGTACATGTAATCATGTGTGTATGCATGTAAGTCCCATTTTAGTAGTGATTGATTTTAGCTTATGAGACTTTCATTAGGATTCATCCTAGCCTAGACTCTTACTAAACAAACATCTTAAGACCTAATAAAGATATAAAAATACTTAATCCCTAGATCTTCTTTTGAATGTTATGCCTTGTTTGTACTTGAGTCTTGACTTTATCGTTGATACTTGTTGTTTGTTGATTTTCTCATCCTCTTAAGCTTGTCCTTCAACATTTATGCTTGTTGTCAATCCTTTGCCTTTATCACTCTTTTGTCTTCATCAACCTTTGTGTGTCCTTTCTCTTCATCAAAACATTATGTGATGCATGCTTGCCTCTTCAATCTCGCATTCAGGCACACTTGCATCTTTAATCTCTCACTTTTTGATGATGACAAACACTTGTTGACATATAACATACACTTGTTGACATTTGTTAACAACTTGTTGGATCTAACAATTCTTTGTTGGATTTGCTTGATGACAATCAACTTGTTTTTCCTTGTTCTTGTAAGTTGATGCGCATTTCTCCCTCTTGCTCCCCCTCAATTTGAGCATTGGGTGATTTATTATTTTTCGTTGCAGAAGCCTCAACTTATCTTCTCTTGTAAGTCTTGCAAAATATAAACAACAACCTTTCTCCCCCTTTTGGTATGATCAAAAAGTAGTCATATATGAATCAAATAATGCAATTTCTACTGAAGTTAATCGATTAACATATGTACTTAATCGATTACGTGTGATTTAATTTTGCCTAGAATTGCATTTTAGGTGTAGGTTAATCAGTTATGGCCTGTGCTTAATCGATTAAACCTACTGATATGACAGATTTCAGTGCAGGCCACATGCTATAGCACAAACTTATACAGTTTGATATCACAGGTTTCATACCACTTATTTTATACATATGCCAATTGTGTTATATCACTTACGTACGTACCACTTTCGATACCAATTGTGAATTAATACCGCTTGTTAATTGAAAAGTAAACGCAATTAGATCAATGCAAATAGATTTGAAATTTTCTAACATTCTTTCATCCATTGATGAAGTGATTTACAAAAGTAATAGGAGCAGTAGACAATTCGATTTTAATAGCATAAAACTCATTCATTAATAGCATGTTATGTCATTATTGTTCAAGTCAAAGCACAAAAACAAACCAAACGAGTTTGGTAAATTACAATGCAACAACCAAAAGATTACACAAACCACAAAATTCCTAAAATCAGCAACAAACTAGGACACGCTAGACATCCTAAGCTAGCTAGGAGGTGGTTGTAGAAATCCACTGAAGGAACTAAACATAAAAGAAAGATGCTTGAATCGACTATGATTCTCTTCATCTTGTCTTCGAAACTCCACCATAAGCCTATCCTCCATAGATTGTATCCTAGATACAACTTCTTGGTTCCTTGAGTCGATACGCTCATTTAGGCGTTGTTCCATGACATCCAGATGAGCCAAACCAAATGAAGTTTCTTGAGGCATATCAAATGCCTCGGCATTTTGCCCCTGGTTTTGCTCACCATGCTCACCACCTTCTTCTCCAAACAATTCTAAATCTACTGAGGTCATGTAATCTTCTTGATACATCCATTCACCTCCATATTTTTAAATACTCATCTTGTGAATGATGTTCTTATGGACCATATCCTCTATGGAATTCACAGCAATTATCTTCACATCAGATATATCGATCTCCAAATGATCAATGACATGAGAGATAAATATTCCATAAGCCAACAATCTCGAAGAAGATGATGCAATACCATACATCACTTTCAGAATCTCGTCGGGCCAGCTAATCAGTATTCCTTCTTTAACAACGTACATAAGCTTCAAATCATTTACAGTAGGTTGCGCATGATTAGTGTTGCACTGAACTAATATGTAACCAATTAGGTAATGTAAAAGCCTATTTTCTATGGTTAAAGAACCTGATTTTGTGAGCTCAACTCGAACAAAATAATGAGGTCTCGTTAAGAATGACTTATATACCTCAGCAGAGTTGTACATACTCCACTTTTCGTCGTTGCAATCTCCAAGGGTACCACCATCATTGGATAAGCCTCCCACATCCATAAACACCTTATCATTCAACATAATCAGCTTCCCTTTCACCATACTCCTATAACCACCATCCTTATACTGAAAATTCGCATAAAATTCCCGAACCAGATAGGGGTAAATATTACCATTTAATTCCATAAAATGCATAACCCATTGTGCCTCTAATTCATGCAGGAATTGGAATCCTTGCTCCACCATCCACACCATATAGGCATAACGAATGTACATATGTTTCCGGCTTACGAACCGAGTCAACCTCTCTGCTTGAACATAAGGAGCATAAAACGGGTCTAAACCCAGTGGAAGATTCTGCTTGGCTGAAGAGGAACCTTCGACACTAAAATTTCTCGGACGTCTAGGATGACGTAGAGAATAGTTTGAGCCAGCAGTGTGTTTCACTCTCTTTGGTCTTTTTTTACTCATGGTAGTAGAATCAAATTGATTGGTAATTGATTATTGGGTGAAACCCGGATTTAGGGTTTGAAAAGTGGAAAAGCTAAGTTTTGCAATTTGAACCAAATTGGTGGGTGGAATGCTTAGAGAAGGGAAGAAGAAGATAATGGATAGCTCTAGAACGAGTTTGAGGATGAATTATATGATCAATTTTAGACTAGGGAATGGTGGTCACGAGGTTAGGGTTTGAGAAACGTAACCCAAACTATTACAGAAGTTGTTTTATTACTGCACTTAATCGATTAACCTCTGTGTTAATCGATTAATGAGATTAAAATATTAACACAATTAATCCATTATGTTCTAGCTTAATCGATTAAGATTTAAAAACATTTTACCCAGGTAATCGATTAAGGTTACACATAATCGATTAAGATAATTTGAAAAAGCTGAGGTAATCAATTAAAACACAAAACAATCGATTAAATGAGTCACAAAAACAGATTTTGGCACCATTTGAATTAGTTTATAGATTTTCTAAGATTCTAAGACTAAGATCTATCCTAAACATCTAATGTGCACTTAACACAGAGCCAAAATAACATAAAAGCATATACAAGCAAGAGTGCATTTTACAATTAAGAATATACGCATATAATGGCGATAAGTGAACTTATTTAGGATATCTAGATGTCTAGCATACACTCAAGCATTTAGGTAATATATCGAATATAACATATGATTAGACATTGTAGAGTAGTATTTATCATGATATTTGGTTACCTCATACGCTTTACCTCATTCTTATCAAGATGTTGGAAGTTTATCATTCTTTGATGTTTTCTTTGCCCTTTCTTCCATTATTGATTCTTGTCTTTTTCTTGCATAGAATATCAATTCTTGAAGTATTTTTCCTCATTAGTCCCTACAAAACAGTAACCATACCTTTCCTCTCCTCTTTTGGAGATGGCTTAATCAAACATTAAATTCTTATATTATAGGCTTTCCAAGAGAAATAATTTTGGTTGATTGCATTAATGTGATATTTAACTTGTTGTGCTTCAACATGATTAGAAAATCTTTAATGGTGTTTCTACATTTACTTATCAATCAAAACATGATTAGAAGATTCTTATGCTTGTTCAATAATATCATGTTTGCATCTAAAAGCATGTAAATGTAACATACAAAGCATTAGGCCTAAAAATGATTTTTAGGGGATATCATGATTCTTGAGTTTATGGCCTTACTACGATTTCATTTTAGAATATATCTATGACACTTAAGGTATGTAATGCTTGTAGTTAAGAAAATATACCTTGTTTTACCTTTGTTGCACAATGCTTCCTATCTTCAAGCATTTGTGATGACAAGTTGCTCATAGGTGTCATAGTCTCCTTTCCTTTGGTGAAAAGTCAAATAAGTTTGATCTTCTCACCTTCTTATGTGCCTAGAACACTTGCTTCCCATTTGAAAGTTGAAGTCCATATGTCCTTAGGCACACCTATAAAACACAATTACTTGCTTTTCTTGGGTACCCAACTAAGCTTGGGTCCCTTGATGTTAGTAGCTTGGGGATTTTGTTTCTTAGTAATCCACATACAATTTCCATTTGGAACATCATACATTTTAACATTACATGCATTCAAGGTATGACCATACAATCCACAATAAAAGCAAGTAGATGATTCACGATGTGACATTTTCAGAACATTTACTTGTTTCTTGTGAAATGTGTTATTTGCATTCATATATTCAAAACTAGACTTAATCCCATCATTTTTATATGTAGCAAGTAAGTTATCATTTAAGACATTATGTTCATTTTTCATGCAAATGCATTTTTCAGAAATAGATGCCACATGTAAGTTAGAAGTACAATCACATGAAGAGATAGCATATTTAGCATCTAAGGTTTCATTTTCAATTTTCAGATGCATATCAATGAAATTTTGTAATTCACATATTTTCATTTCATGATCTAAAATTAACCTTTTGCTATCCATGCACTTTTTAGCTAACATTTTAAGTTCGTCATGCATTTCAACATAAGCATCATATAGCATGTTATACGTGAGAGATATATCATAATTTGAACTAGAATCGTATGAGTATACCTCACTTGGCTCATCTTGGTCACTTACTTTGCAAGAGTTCGAATTTTTAGCCATTAGACAAATCTTGTGTGATTCTTCATCTTTCGAGATGCTTGTTGACGAATCGTCCTCTTCGGGTTCATCCCAAATGATATATGCCTTCTTGGCTTTGATGTCCCGAGAGTCTTTCTTGCAATCTTGTTCAACCTTCTTGGATGTTGTAGAGCATGTGTACCTCATGCATCCTACTTTCCTACTCTTATGGCAAGATTCATTGTCTTTGGGATTCTTGCTCATCTTGATCAAACTATCTTCAGCTTCCTTGTGAAGCTTCTTGGTTCCTCCATTCTTTCTTATGTACTTTCTGAATTTGTTGATAAGGAGGGGCATGGCTTCATCATCCGTGACGGAATCGGACTCACTATCATCAAATATCTCATTTTGACTTCTTGCATCTGATCTTGTTACTTTGAAGGAGGTTTCTTTGATGTTCTCGTCCATTTGTTCATTGAGTGTCAAACGTCTTAATTCTTGCTCATGTTCTTGAAGTTTGCCAAATAAAGTTGTGAGCGTCATTTGTTCTAAGTCCTTTGACTCCATAATGGCAGTCACCTTGGGTTGCCATTTCTTGTCTAGACATCTCAACACTTTAACAGTTAGTTCATGTTTGGAAAATGATTTATCTAATGCAATGAGATGATTAATAATATGAGTAAATCGTTTTTGTAAATCAGAAATAGACTCATGTGGAAACATGCGAAACAATTCACACTCATGCATCAATGTATTCAATCTAGAACATTTGATCTCACTAGTGCCTTCGTGGATCACTTGTAAAGTGTCCCACATTTCCTTGGCACTATCGCACTGAGAAACTATAAAGAACTCATTGTATGAGAGTGCGGAGGTTATAATGTTTTTCGCTTTCAAATTGAATTGCACTTTTCTCTTTTCCTCGTTGGTCAAGAGACATCTAGATTTCTCTTTCGTTTTTCCGTTCACTACGTGTAGTGGAACGAAAGTTCCATTTTCCACGGAATCCCAAATATTCGTATCGATGGCCTCAATAAAAATCCTAATTCAATTTTTTCAGTAGGCGTTCCCCTCACCACTGAAAATCAGAGGGCAGTCGATGGATGCGCCATCACTGCTAAACGGGTTAGAAGAGCCCATGGTAAAAGTGCCTAGGATCAACGATCTAAGCGGCTAAGCTAGCATGGTCGTACTTGCTCTAATACCACTTGTTGGGTCCCATGGGGCTCTGCCACTCACCTAGAGGGGGGTGAATAGGTAATACAGTACACAATGACCGTCGCTCGATAAACACAGAAATTACACAAATTTACACACTTTTTAATTGATTAATGACAAACTTAATCGATTAAATCATCTGGTCTTAATCGATTAACTACTCAACTTAATCGATTAATTCGATCTTCTAATAATCCATTATCTAAACACTTAATCGATTATCTGGTTCAATTACAGAGTAAACATAATTCTTTCGATCATCCGAGATTATAAAGATTCAACCAAACTTACATGCAATTATACAGACAATTAAGAATAGTGAATGTACAATATAGATATGCGATTATCACAGAATTATATACATGTCAAGTTATGAAAATCAAGTAATGTTGAAATGTAAAAAGATTAGGGAATGAAGGATAAGACTCGACTTTTTATCCTGGTTCGTTTGTTGTCACTTCAAACTACATCCATGTCCCCCCTTCTGATCTTGGGAGATTTTATCTTCACTATGGAATCTTCAATGTTTCTTACAAACACAATTCCAATACAAGAATCAAGATGCTCCTTTCTTGGATCTTAAACCCCCACTTCGGTTTGACTACAAAGATCGCCTACTAGGATACCTCATTGTTCACGACTCTAGCCCCAGCCTAAGTATCGCTTACAACCAAGACCTTTTGCTTCTCACGAAGACATGTACCTAAGCGCAGCTAGGGTTTTCCCAAACCTATTCTCTTTCTTTGGTGACACAAAATACCAAGAGAATGTGTTATTGCCTAAGTCTAACAAAAATTATTCAAGTAACATATGCACTTCAAGGTGCCGATTTTACAATTTTCTACAAATCTAAGAACCCCTAAAAGATCTCACAAATACAGAAATACAATGCGTGAGATGCAGGTTTCTTTTTCACATATTTGATAATGAAAGCTCAACGGGTATCTTGTAAAGATTCACCCTTTTCTTTTCTAGAAAGAACACTTAGAAAATCATTCCTAAAGATATGAAAGTTTGAGCTTTAGATCTTCTCAATAAAGTGTAAAACTCTCTTTTTTAAAAAATATATTCTACCCCTCTTTTCTTGATTCTCAAGATTATTATTAAAAAATATGAAAAACTTGGGTTAATAAACTATTCTTCTTTTAACTGTAGTTAATCGATTATACTGAACCTAAATCGAGTAACGGGTTTCTTCAAAATAACAGAAAATAGATACAACTACCAGCTTAATCGATTAACAATTGATTTAATCGATTAACGGGTTTCTTACCAGCTTAATAAATTAACAACTTACTTAATTGATTAAAAGGTTCCCAAAATTTAAAACTTAATCGGTTAATATGACTCCTAATCGATTAAATGGTTTTCTAAAATATATTTTTAATGATGAATGAACCTCCTACATGATTTGTAAAAGCATGATGCATGTCTAAAATGATGTATGATTTAAAACTCTTTTTAAATGCATTCAAAACATATTATCACGTAGTATGCATGTGCATGTAAATCATGTATGTATGCATGTACATGTAGATTATGTATGTATGCATGTAAGTCTCATTTTAGTTATGATTGATTTTAGCTTGTGAGACTTTCATTCGGGTTCATCCTAGCCTAGACTCTTACTAAGAAAACATCTTAAGACCTAATAAAGATATAAAAATACTTAACCCCTATATCTTCATTTGAATGTTTTGCCTTGTTTGTATTTGAGTCTTGACTTTATCGTTGATACTTGTTGTTTTTTGATTTTCTCATCCTCATAAGCTTGTCCTTCAACATTTATGCTTGTTGTCAATCCTTTGCCTTTATCACTCTTTTGTCTTCATCAACCTTTGTGTGTCTTTTGTCTTCATCGAAATATTATGTGATGCATGCTTGCCTCTTCAATGTCGCATTCATACACGCTTGCATCTTCAAGATTCAAGCGTTTGTTTAGCAATGCCAAAGATGCAAAAAAGTTGACATGGCATGATGAAGAAAGGATTAAAGATGGCAAGCTTTGGCATCCTATAGATTCTCCTCAATGGACCTAAAGACCAGAAAATCACATACACATATATTTGGCTCCATTAATTGAAGACTTGAAGCAAATGTGGGAGACAAGCATAAATGTATATGATTTTTATAGGAAAGAAAGCTTCAACTTGAGGGCTTTGTTGTTCGGCACAATCAGTGATTTCCCTGCATATGGTAATCTGTCTGGATATAGTACAAAAAGACATTTCGCATGTACTGTATGTGAAGACAATACTCATTCAATGAGGTTGGAACACTATAAGAAGAATATCTTCCTTGGCCATTGTAAATTTTTGCCTTCAAATCGTCACTATCGACAATAAATAAAAGCATTTGATGGAAACAATGAAGAAGGTTGTGCTCCTTTGTCGTTGACAGGTGACCAATTATTTCAAAAGATAAAGGGTTTGTATACTAACTTTGGTAAACCTTTTGCAAAAGAAATTGTCACAAGTTGGTGGAAGAAAAGGTCAATCTTCTTTGAATTACCATATTCGAGTTCATTATATGTAAGACATTTCCTCGATGTTATGGATATTGTAAAAAATGTGTTTGAAAGTCTCCTTGGTACCTTACTCAATGTCCCTGGTAAGACCAAATATGGCTTGAATGCAAGGTTGGACTTGGTTAGTATGGGAATAAGAAAGAAATTGGGGCCGATATTGAAGGGAAACGTACATTTTTACCTCCAGCAACTTATACTTTGTCGAGGAAGGAGAAAATGGAATTTTGTAAATTTATTCATGGTGTTAAAGTTCC